>NC_134487.1:4173121-4217615 GCF_040206685.1 Ascaphus truei
GTGTGTGGTCTGTGCGTGTGTTATCTGATAGGTGGGGGTCTGTGCGTGTGCTATCTAATAGTTGTGGGGTCTGTGCATGTGCTATCTGATAGGTGTGGGGTCTGTGCGTGTGCTATCTGATAGGTGTGGGGTCTGTGTGTGTCCTATCTGATAGGTGTGGGGTCTGTGCGTGTCCTATCTGATAGGTGTGGGGTCTGTGCGTGTGCTATCTGATAGGTGTGGGGGTCTGTGTGTGTGTGTTATCTGATAGGTGTGGGGTCTGTGTGTGTGTTATCTGATAGGTGTGGGGGTCTGTGTGTGTGTGTTATCTGATAGGTGTGGGGTCTGTGCGTGTTTTATCTGATAGGCGGGGGTCTGTGCGTGTGTTATCTGATAGGTGTGGGGTCTGTGCGTGTGTTATCTGATAGTTGTGGGGTCTGTGCGTGTGTTATCTGATAGGTGGGGGTCTGTGCGTGTGCTATCTAATAGTTGTGGGGTCTGTGCATGTGCTATCTGATAGGTAGGGGTCTGTGCGTGTGTTATCTGATAGGTGTGGTGTCTGTGTGTGTGCTATCTGATAGGTGTGGGGTCTGTGTGTGTGCTATCTGATAGGTGTGGGGTCTGTGTGTGTGCTATCTGATAGGTGTGGGGGTCTGTGCGTGTGCTATCTGATAGGTGTGGGGTCTGTGCGTTTGCTATCTGATAGGTGTGGGGGTCTGTGCGTGTGCTATCTGATAGGTGTGGGGTCTGTGCGTGTGCTATCTGATAGGTAGGGGTCTGTGCGTGTGTTATCTGATAGGTGTGGTGTCTGTGTGTGTGCTATCTGATAGGTGTGGGGTCTGTGTGTGTGCTATCTGATAGGTGTGGGGGTCTGTGCGTGTGCTATCTGATAGGTGTGGGGGTCTGTGCGTTTGCTATCTGATAGGTGTGTGGTCTGTGCGTGTGTTATCTGATAGGTGGGGGTCTGTGCGTGTGCTATCTAATAGTTGTGGGGTCTGTGCATGTGCTATCTGATAGGTGTGGGGTCTGTGCGTGTGCTATCTGATAGGTGTGGGGTCTGTGTGTGTCCTATCTGATAGGTGTGGGGTCTGTGCGTGTCCTATCTGATAGGTGTGGGGTCTGTGCGTGTGCTATCTGATAGGTGTGGGGTCTGTGCGTGTGCTATCTGATAGGTAGGGGTCTGTGCGTGTGCTATCTGATAGGTGTGGTGTCTGTGCGTGTGCTATCTGATAGGTAGGGGTCTGTGCGTGTGCTATCTGATAGTTGTGGGGTCTGTGCGTGTGCTATCTGATAGGTGTGGGGTCTGTGCGTGTGTTATCTGATAGGTGTGGTGGTCTGTGCGTGTGTTATCTGATAGGTGTGGGGTCTGTGCTATCTGATAGTTGTGGGGTCTGTGCGTGTGCTATCTGATAGGTGTGGGGTCTGTGCGTGTGTTATCTGATAGGTGTGGGGGTCTGCGTGTGTTATCTGATAGGTGTGGGGTCTGTGCGTGTGTTATCTGATAGGTGGGGGTCTGTGCGTGTGCTATCTGATAGGTGTGGGGTCTGTGTGTGCTATCTGATAGGTGTGGGGTCTGTGCGTGTGTTATCCAATAGGTGGGGGTCTGTGCGTGTGTTATCTGATAGGTGTGGGGGTCTCTGCGTGTGCTATCTGATAGGTGTGGGGGTCTGTGCGTGTGTTATCTGATAGGTGTGGGGTCTGTGCATGTGCTATCTGATAGGTGTGGGGTCTGTGCGTGTGCTATCTGATAGGTGTGGGGTCTGTGCGTGTGCTATCTGATAGGTGTGGGGTCTGTGCGTGTGCTATCTGATAGGTGTGGGGTCTGTGCGTGTGCTATCTGATAGGTGTGGGGTCTGTGCGTGTGCTATCTGATAGGTGTGGGGTCTGTGCGTGTGCTATCTGATAGGTGTGGGGGTCTGTGCTATCTGATAGGTGTGGGGGTCTGTGCGTGTGTTATCTGATAGGTGGGGGTCTGTGCGTGTGTTATCTGATAGGTGTGGGGGTCTGTGTTATCTGATAGGTGTGGGGGTCTGTGCTATCTGATAGGTGTGGGGGTCTGTGCTTGTGTTATCTGATAGGTGGGGGTCTGTGCGTGTGCTATCTGATAGGTGTGGGGTCTGTGTGTGCTATCTGATAGGTGTGGGGTCTGTGCGTGTGTTATCCAATAGGTGGGGGTCTGTGCGTGTGTTATCTGATAGGTGTGGGGGTCTCTGCGTGTGCTATCTGATAGGTGTGGGGGTCTGTGCGTGTGTTATCTGATAGGTGTGGGGGTCTGTGCATGTGCTATCTGATAGGTGTGGGGTCTGTGCGTGTGCTATCTGATAGGTGTGGGGTCTGTGCGTGTGCTATCTGATAGGTGTGGGGTCTGTGCGTGTGCTATCTGATAGGTGTGGGGTCTGTGCGTGTGCTATCTGATAGGTGTGGGGTCTGTGCGTGTGTTATCTGATAGGTGTGGGGTCTGTGCGTGTGCTATCTGATAGGTGTGGGGGTCTGTGCTATCTGATAGGTGTGGGGGTCTGTGCGTGTGTTATCTGATAGGTGGGGGTCTGTGCGTGTGTTATCTGATAGGTGTGGGGGTCTGTGTTATCTGATAGGTGTGGGGGTCTGTGCTATCTGATTGGTGTGGGGGTCTGTGCGTGTGCTATCTGATATGTGTGGGGTCTGTGCGTGTGTTATCTGATAGGTGTGGGGTCTGTGCGTGTGTTATCTGATAGGTGTGGGGGTCTGTGCGTGTGTTATCTGATAGGTGTGGGGTCTGTGCATGTGTTATCTGATAGGTGTGGGGTCTGTGCGTGTGTTATCTGATAGGTGTGGGGTCTGTGCATGTGCTATCTGATAGGTGTGGGTCTGTGCGTGTGCTATCTGATAGCTGTGGGGGTCTGTGCTATCTGATAGGTGTGGGGTCTGTGCGTGTGTTATCTGATAGGTGGGGGTCTGTGCGTGTGTTATCTGATAGGCGGGGGTCTGTGCGTGTTTTATCTGATAGGCGGGGGTCTGTGCGTGTGTTATCTGATAGGTGTGGGGTCTGTGCGTGTGTTATCTGATAGTTGTGGGGTCTGTGCGTGTGTTATCTGATAGGTGGGGGTCTGTGCGTGTGCTATTTAATAGTTGTGGGGTCTGTGCATGTGCTATCTGATAGGTGTGGGGTCTGTGCGTGTGCTATCTGATAGGTTTGGGGTCTGTGTGTGTCCTATCTGATAGGTGTGGGGTCTGTGCGTGTGCTATCTGATAGGTGTGGGGTCTGTGCGTTTGCTATCTGATAGGTGTGGGGTCTGTGCGTGTGCTATCTGATAGGTGTGGGGCCTGTGCGTGTGTTATCTGATAGGTGTGTGGTCTGTGCGTGTGCTATCTGATAGGTGTGGGGTCTGTGCGTATGTTATCTGATAGGTGTGTGGTCTGTGCGTGTGCTATCTGATAGGTGTGGGGGTCTGTGCGTGTGCTATCTGATAGGTGTGGGGGTCTGTGCGTGTGTTATCTGATAGGTGTGGGGTCTGTGCATGTGCTATCTGATAGTTGTGGGGTCTGTGCGTGTGCTATCTGATAGGTGTGGGGTCTGTGCGTGTGTTATCTGATAGGAGTGGGGTCTGTGCGTGTGTTATCTGATAGGTGTGGGGTCTGTGCGTGTGTTATCTGATAGGTGTGGGGTCTGTGCATGTGCTATCTGATAGGTGTGGGTCTGTGCGTGTGCTATCTGATAGCTGTGGGGGTCTGTGCTATCTGATAGGTGTGGGGTCTGTGCGTGTGTTATCTGATAGGTGGGGGTCTGTGCGTGTGTTATCTGATAGGCGGGGGTCTGTGCGTGTTTTATCTGATAGGCGGGGGTCTGTGCGTGTGTTATCTGATAGGTGTGGGGTCTGTGCGTGTGTTATCTGATAGTTGTGGGGTCTGTGCGTGTGTTATCTGATAGGTGGGGGTCTGTGCGTGTGCTATTTAATAGTTGTGGGGTCTGTGCATGTGCTATCTGATAGGTGTGGGGTCTGTGCGTGTGCTATCTGATAGGTTTGGGGTCTGTGTGTGTCCTATCTGATAGGTGTGGGGTCTGTGCGTGTGCTATCTGATAGGTGTGGGGTCTGTGCGTTTGCTATCTGATAGGTGTGGGGTCTGTGCGTGTGCTATCTGATAGGTGTGGGGCCTGTGCGTGTGTTATCTGATAGGTGTGTGGTCTGTGCGTGTGCTATCTGATAGGTGTGGGGTCTGTGCGTATGTTATCTGATAGGTGTGTGGTCTGTGCGTGTGCTATCTGATAGGTGTGGGGGTCTGTGCGTGTGCTATCTGATAGGTGTGGGGGTCTGTGCGTGTGTTATCTGATAGGTGTGGGGTCTGTGCATGTGCTATCTGATAGTTGTGGGGTCTGTGCGTGTGCTATCTGATAGGTGTGGGGTCTGTGCGTGTGTTATCTGATAGGAGTGGGGTCTGTGCGTGTGTTATCTGATAGGTAGGGGTCTGTGCGTGTGTTATCTGATAGGTGGGGGTCTGTGCGTGTGCTATCTAATAGTTGTGGGGTCTGTGCATGTGCTATCTGATAGGTAGGGGTCTGTGCGTGTGTTATCTGATAGGTGTGGTGTCTGTGTGTGTGCTATCTGATAGGTGTGGGGTCTGTGTGTGCTATCTGATAGGTGTGGGGGTCTGTGCTATCTGATAGGTGTGGGGTCTGTGTGTGTGCTATCTGATAGGTGTGGGGGTCTGTGCGTGTGCTATCTGATAGGTGTGGGGTCTGTGCGTTTGCTATCTGATAGGTGTGGGGGTCTGTGCGTGTGCTATCTGATAGGTGTGGGGTCTGTGCGTGTGCTATCTGATAGGTAGGGGTCTGTGCGTGTGTTATCTGATAGGTGTGGTGTCTGTGTGTGTGCTATCTGATAGGTGTGGGGTCTGTGTGTGTGCTATCTGATAGGTGTGGGGGTCTGTGCGTGTGCTATCTGATAGGTGTGGGGGTCTGTGCGTTTGCTATCTGATAGGTGTGTGGTCTGTGCGTGTGTTATCTGATAGGTGGGGGTCTGTGCGTGTGCTATCTAATAGTTGTGGGGTCTGTGCATGTGCTATCTGATAGGTGTGGGGTCTGTGCGTGTGCTATCTGATAGGTGTGGGGTCTGTGTGTGTCCTATCTGATAGGTGTGGGGTCTGTGCGTGTCCTATCTGATAGGTGTGGGGTCTGTGCGTGTGCTATCTGATAGGTGTGGGGTCTGTGCGTGTGCTATCTGATAGGTAGGGGTCTGTGCGTGTGCTATCTGATAGGTGTGGTGTCTGTGCGTGTGCTATCTGATAGGTAGGGGTCTGTGCGTGTGCTATCTGATAGTTGTGGGGTCTGTGCGTGTGCTATCTGATAGGTGTGGGGTCTGTGCGTGTGTTATCTGATAGGTGTGGTGGTCTGTGCGTGTGTTATCTGATAGGTGTGGGGTCTGTGCTATCTGATAGTTGTGGGGTCTGTGCGTGTGCTATCTGATAGGTGTGGGGTCTGTGCGTGTGTTATCTGATAGGTGTGGGGGTCTGCGTGTGTTATCTGATAGGTGTGGGGTCTGTGCGTGTGTTATCTGATAGGTGGGGGTCTGTGCGTGTGCTATCTGATAGGTGTGGGGTCTGTGTGTGCTATCTGATAGGTGTGGGGTCTGTGCGTGTGTTATCCAATAGGTGGGGGTCTGTGCGTGTGTTATCTGATAGGTGTGGGGGTCTCTGCGTGTGCTATCTGATAGGTGTGGGGGTCTGTGCGTGTGTTATCTGATAGGTGTGGGGTCTGTGCATGTGCTATCTGATAGGTGTGGGGTCTGTGCGTGTGCTATCTGATAGGTGTGGGGTCTGTGCGTGTGCTATCTGATAGGTGTGGGGTCTGTGCGTGTGCTATCTGATAGGTGTGGGGTCTGTGCGTGTGCTATCTGATAGGTGTGGGGTCTGTGCGTGTGCTATCTGATAGGTGTGGGGTCTGTGCGTGTGCTATCTGATAGGTGTGGGGGTCTGTGCTATCTGATAGGTGTGGGGGTCTGTGCGTGTGTTATCTGATAGGTGGGGGTCTGTGCGTGTGTTATCTGATAGGTGTGGGGGTCTGTGTTATCTGATAGGTGTGGGGGTCTGTGCTATCTGATAGGTGTGGGGGTCTGTGCTTGTGTTATCTGATAGGTGGGGGTCTGTGCGTGTGCTATCTGATAGGTGTGGGGTCTGTGTGTGCTATCTGATAGGTGTGGGGTCTGTGCGTGTGTTATCCAATAGGTGGGGGTCTGTGCGTGTGTTATCTGATAGGTGTGGGGGTCTCTGCGTGTGCTATCTGATAGGTGTGGGGGTCTGTGCGTGTGTTATCTGATAGGTGTGGGGGTCTGTGCATGTGCTATCTGATAGGTGTGGGGTCTGTGCGTGTGCTATCTGATAGGTGTGGGGTCTGTGCGTGTGCTATCTGATAGGTGTGGGGTCTGTGCGTGTGCTATCTGATAGGTGTGGGGTCTGTGCGTGTGTTATCTGATAGGTGTGGGGTCTGTGCGTGTGTTATCTGATAGGTGTGGGGTCTGTGCGTGTGCTATCTGATAGGTGTGGGGGTCTGTGCTATCTGATAGGTGTGGGGGTCTGTGCGTGTGTTATCTGATAGGTGGGGGTCTGTGCGTGTGTTATCTGATAGGTGTGGGGGTCTGTGTTATCTGATAGGTGTGGGGGTCTGTGCTATCTGATTGGTGTGGGGGTCTGTGCGTGTGCTATCTGATATGTGTGGGGTCTGTGCGTGTGTTATCTGATAGGTGTGGGGTCTGTGCGTGTGTTATCTGATAGGTGTGGGGGTCTGTGCGTGTGTTATCTGATAGGTGTGGGGTCTGTGCATGTGTTATCTGATAGGTGTGGGGTCTGTGCGTGTGTTATCTGATAGGTGTGGGGTCTGTGCATGTGCTATCTGATAGGTGTGGGTCTGTGCGTGTGCTATCTGATAGCTGTGGGGGTCTGTGCTATCTGATAGGTGTGGGGTCTGTGCGTGTGTTATCTGATAGGTGGGGGTCTGTGCGTGTGTTATCTGATAGGCGGGGGTCTGTGCGTGTTTTATCTGATAGGCGGGGGTCTGTGCGTGTGTTATCTGATAGGTGTGGGGTCTGTGCGTGTGTTATCTGATAGTTGTGGGGTCTGTGCGTGTGTTATCTGATAGGTGGGGGTCTGTGCGTGTGCTATTTAATAGTTGTGGGGTCTGTGCATGTGCTATCTGATAGGTGTGGGGTCTGTGCGTGTGCTATCTGATAGGTGTGGGGTCTGTGCGTGTGCTATCTGATAGGTGTGGGGCCTGTGCGTGTGTTATCTGATAGGTGTGTGGTCTGTGCGTGTGCTATCTGATAGGTGTGGGGTCTGTGCGTATGTTATCTGATAGGTGTGTGGTCTGTGCGTGTGCTATCTGATAGGTGTGGGGGTCTGTGCGTGTGCTATCTGATAGGTGTGGGGGTCTGTGCGTGTGTTATCTGATAGGTGTGGGGTCTGTGCATGTGCTATCTGATAGTTGTGGGGTCTGTGCGTGTGCTATCTGATAGGTGTGGGGTCTGTGCGTGTGTTATCTGATAGGAGTGGGGTCTGTGCGTGTGTTATCTGATAGGTAGGGGTCTGTGCGTGTGTTATCTGATAGGTGTGGGGTCTGTGCGTGTGCTATCTGATAGGTGTGGGGTCTGTGCGTGTGTTATCTGATAGGAGTGGGGTCTGTGCGTGTGCTATCTGATAGGTGTGGGGTCTGTGCGTGTGTTATCTGATAGGAGTGGGGTCTGTGCGTGTGTTATCTGATAGGTGTGGGGTCTGTGTGTGTGCTATCTGATAGGTGTGGGGTGTGCGAGTGTTATCTGATAGGTGTGGGGTCTGTGCATGTGCTATCTGATAGGTGGGGGGTCTGTGCGTGTGCTATCTGATTGGTGTGGGGTCTGTGCTATCTGATAGTTGTGGGGTCTGTGCGTGTGCTATCTGATAGGTGTGGGGTCTGTGCGTGTGTTATCTGATAGATGTGGGGTCTGTGCATGTGCTATCTGATAGTTGTGGGGTCTGTGCGTGTGCTATCTTTTAGGTGTGGGGTCTGTGCGTGTGTTATCTGATAGGAGTGGGGTCTGTGCGTGTGTTATCTGATAGGTGTGGGGGTCTGTGCGTGTGCTATCTGATAGGTGTGGGGGTCTGTGCTATCTGATAGGTGTGGGGTCTGTGCGTGTGCTATCTGATAGGTGTGGGGTCTGTGCGTGTGCTATCTGATAGGTGTGGGGTCTGTGCGTGTGCTATCTGATAGGTTTGGGGTCTGTGTGTGTCCTATCTGATAGGTGTGGGGGTCTGTGCGTTTGCTATCTGATAGGTGTGGGGGTCTCTGCGTGTGCTATCTGATAGGTGTGGGGTCTGTGCGTGTGTTATCTGATAGGTGGGGGTCTGTGCGTGTGTTATCTGATAGGTGTGGTGGTTTGTGCGTGTGCTATCTGATAGGTGTGGGGTCTTGGCGTGTGTTATCTGATATTTGTGGGGTCTGTGCGTGTGCTATCTGATAGGTGTGGGGTCTGTGCGTGTGTTATCTGATAGGTGTGGGGTCTGTGCGTGTGTTATCTGATAGGTGTGGGGTCTGTGCGTGTGTTATCTGATAGGTGTGGGGTCTGTGCGTGTGTTATCTGATCGGTGGGGGTCTGAGTGTGTTATCTGATAGGTGTGGGGGTCTCTGCGTGTGTTATCTGATAGGTGTGGGGTCTGTGTGTGTGTTATCTGATAGGTGTGGGGGTCTGTGTGTGTGTGTTATCTGATAGGTGGGGGTCTGTGTGTGTGTTATCTGATAGGTGGGGGTCTGTGCGTGTGTTATCTGATAGGTGTGGGGTCTCTGCGTGTGTTATCTGATAGGTGTGGGGTCTGTGTGTGTGTTATCTGATAGGTGTGGGGGTCTGTGTGTGTGTTATCTGATAGGTGGGGGTCTGTGCGTGTGTTATCTGATAGGTGGGGGTCTGTGCGTGTGCTATCTGATAGGTGTGGGGTCTGTGCGTGTGTTATCTGATAGGTGCGGGTCTGTGCGTGTGTTATCTGATAGGTGTGGGGGTCTGTGCTATCTGATAGGTGTGGTGTCTGTGCGTGAGCTATCTGTTAGGTGGGGGTCTGTGCGTCTGTTATCTGATAAGTGGGGGGTCTGTGCGTGTGCTATCTGATAGGTGGGGGGTCTGTGCGTGTGTTATCTGATTGGTGGGGGTCTGTGCGTGTGCTATCTGATAGGTGTGGGGGTCTGTGCTATCTGATAGGTGTGGGGTCTGTGTGTTTGTTATCTGATAGGTGTGGGGTCTGTGCGTGTGTTATCTGATAGGTGTGGGGTCTGTGCGTGTGCTATCTGATAGGTGTGGGGGTCTGTGCGTGTGCTATCTGATAGGTGGGGGTCTGTGCGTGTGCTATCTGATAGGTGTGGGGTCTGTGCGTGTGCTATCTGATAGGTGTGGGGTCTGTGTGTGTCCTATCTGATAGGTGTGGGGGTCTGTGCGTTTGCTATCTGATAGGTGTGGGGGTCTCTGCGTGTGCTATCTGATAGGTGTGGGGTCTGTGCGTGTGTTATCTGATAGGTGTGGGGTCTGTGCGTGTGCTATCTGATAGGTGGGGGTCTGTGCGTGTGCTATCTGATAGGTGTGGTGGTTTGTGCGTGTGCTATCTGATAGGTGTGGGGTCTTGGCGTGTGTTATCTGATAGTTGTGGGGTCTCTGCGTGTGCTATCTGATAGGTGTGGGGTCTGTGTTATCTGATAGGTGTGGGGTCTGTGTGTGTGCTATCTGATAGGTGTGGGGTCTGTGCGTGTGCTATCTGATAGGTGTGGGGTCTGTGCGTGTGCTATCTGATAGGTGTGGGGTCTGTGCGTGTGTTATCTGATAGGTGTGGGGTCTGTGCTATCTGATAGTTGTGGGGTCTGTGCTATCTGATAGTTGTGGGGTCTGTGCGTGTGTTATCTGATAGATGTGGGGTCTGTGCGTGTGCTATCTGATAGGTGTGGGGTCTGTGCGTGTGTTATCTGATAGGTGTGTGGTCTGTGCGTGTGTTATCTGATAGGTGTGGGGTCTGTGCGTGTGTTATCTGATAGGTGTGGGTCTGTGCGTGTGCTATCTGATAGATGTGGGGTCTGTGCGTGTGTTATCTGATAGGTGTGGGGTCTGTGCGTGTGCTATCTGATAGGTGTGGGGTCTGTGCGTGTGTTATCTGATAGGTGTGGGTCTGTGCGTGTGCTATCTGATAGGTAGGGGTCTGTGCGTGTGCTATCTGATAGGTGTGGTGTCTGTGCGTGTGCTATCTGATAGGTAGGGGTCTGTGCGTGTGCTATCTGATAGTTGTGGGGTCTGTGCGTGTGCTATCTGATAGGTGTGGGGTCTGTGCGTGTGTTATCTGATAGGTGTGGTGGTCTGTGCGTGTGTTATCTGATAGGTGTTGGGTCTGTGCTATCTGATAGTTGTGGGGTCTGTGCGTGTGCTATCTGATAGGTGTGGGGTCTGTGCGTGTGTTATCTGATAGGTGTGGGGGTCTGCGTGTGTTATCTGATAGGTGTGGGGTCTGTGCGTGTGTTATCTGATAGGTGGGGGTCTGTGCGTGTGCTATCTGATAGGTGTGGGGTCTGTGTGTGCTATCTGATAGGTGTGGGGTCTGTGCGTGTGTTATCCAATAGGTGGGGGTCTGTGCGTGTGTTATCTGATAGGTGTGGGGGTCTCTGCGTGTGCTATCTGATAGGTGTGGGGGTCTGTGCGTGTGTTATCTGATAGGTGTGGGGTCTGTGCATGTGCTATCTGATAGGTGTGGGGTCTGTGCGTGTGCTATCTGATAGGTGTGGGGTCTGTGCGTGTGCTATCTGATAGGTGTGGGGTCTGTGCGTGTGCTATCTGATAGGTGTGGGGTCTGTGCGTGTGCTATCTGATAGGTGTGGGGTCTGTGCGTGTGCTATCTGATAGGTGTGGGGTCTGTGCGTGTGCTATCTGATAGGTGTGGGGTCTGTGCGTGTGTTATCTGATAGGTGTGGGGTCTGTGCGTGTGCTATCTGATAGGTGTGGGGGTCTGTGCTATCTGATAGGTGTGGGGGTCTGTGCGTGTGTTATCTGATAGGTGGGGGTCTGTGCGTGTGTTATCTGATAGGTGTGGGGGTCTGTGCGTGTGTTATCTGATAGATGTGGGGTCTGTGCATGTGCTATCTGATAGTTGTGGGGTCTGTGCGTGTGCTATCTTTTAGGTGTGGGGTCTGTGCGTGTGCTATCTGATAGGTGTGGGGTCTGTGCGTGTGTTATCTGATAGATGTGGGGTCTGTGCATGTGCTATCTGATAGTTGTGGGGTCTGTGCGTGTGCTATCTTTTAGGTGTGGGGTCTGTGCGTGTGTTATCTGATAGGAGTGGGGTCTGTGCGTGTGTTATCTGATAGGTGTGGGGGTCTGTGCGTGTGCTATCTGATAGGTGTGGGGGTCTGTGCTATCTGATAGGTGTGGGGTCTGTGCGTGTGCTATCTGATAGGTGTGGGGTCTGTGCGTGTGCTATCTGATAGGTGTGGGGTCTGTGCGTGTGCTATCTGATAGGTGTGGGGTCTGTGTGTGTCCTATCTGATAGGTGTGGGGGTCTGTGCGTTTGCTATCTGATAGGTGTGGGGGTCTCTGCGTGTGCTATCTGATAGGTGTGGGGTCTGTGCGTGTGTTATCTGATAGGTGGGGGTCTGTGCGTGTGTTATCTGATAGGTGTGGTGTTTTGTGCGTGTGCTATCTGATAGGTGTGGGGTCTTGGCGTGTGTTATCTGATATTTGTGGGGTCTGTGCGTGTGCTATCTGATAGGTGTGGGGTCTGTGCGTGTGTTATCTGATAGGTGTGGGGTCTGTGCGTGTGTTATCTGATAGGTGTGGGGTCTGTGCGTGTGTTATCTGATAGGTGTGGGGTCTGTGCGTGTGTTATCTGATCGGTGGGGGTCTGAGTGTGTTATCTGATAGGTGTGGGGGTCTCTGCGTGTGTTATCTGATAGGTGTGGGGTCTGTGTGTGTGTTATCTGATAGGTGTGGGGGTCTGTGTGTGTGTGTTATCTGATAGGTGGGGGTCTGTGTGTGTGTTATCTGATAGGTGGGGGTCTGTGCGTGTGTTATCTGATAGGTGTGGGGTCTCTGCGTGTGTTATCTGATAGGTGTGGGGTCTGTGTGTGTGTTATCTGATAGGTGTGGGGGTCTGTGTGTGTGTTATCTGATAGGTGGGGGTCTGTGCGTGTGTTATCTGATAGGTGGGGGTCTGTGCGTGTGCTATCTGATAGGTGTGGGGTCTGTGCGTGTGTTATCTGATAGGTGGGGGTCTGTGCGTGTGTTATCTGATAGGTGTGGGGGTCTGTGCTATCTGATAGGTTTGGGGTCTGTGTGTGTCCTATCTGATAGGTGTGGGGGTCTGTGCGTTTGCTATCTGATAGGTGTGGGGGTCTCTGCGTGTGCTATCTGATAGGTGTGGGGTCTGTGCGTGTGTTATCTGATAGGTGGGGGTCTGTGCGTGTGTTATCTGATAGGTGTGGTGGTTTGTGCGTGTGCTATCTGATAGGTGTGGGGTCTTGGCGTGTGTTATCTGATATTTGTGGGGTCTGTGCGTGTGCTATCTGATAGGTGTGGGGTCTGTGCGTGTGTTATCTGATAGGTGTGGGGTCTGTGCGTGTGTTATCTGATAGGTGTGGGGTCTGTGCGTGTGTTATCTGATAGGTGTGGGGTCTGTGCGTGTGTTATCTGATCGGTGGGGGTCTGAGTGTGTTATCTGATAGGTGTGGGGGTCTCTGCGTGTGTTATCTGATAGGTGTGGGGTCTGTGTGTGTGTTATCTGATAGGTGTGGGGGTCTGTGTGTGTGTGTTATCTGATAGGTGGGGGTCTGTGTGTGTGTTATCTGATAGGTGGGGGTCTGTGCGTGTGTTATCTGATAGGTGTGGGGTCTCTGCGTGTGTTATCTGATAGGTGTGGGGTCTGTGTGTGTGTTATCTGATAGGTGTGGGGGTCTGTGTGTGTGTTATCTGATAGGTGGGGGTCTGTGCGTGTGTTATCTGATAGGTGGGGGTCTGTGCGTGTGCTATCTGATAGGTGTGGGGTCTGTGCGTGTGTTATCTGATAGGTGCGGGTCTGTGCGTGTGTTATCTGATAGGTGTGGGGGTCTGTGCTATCTGATAGGTGTGGTGTCTGTGCGTGAGCTATCTGTTAGGTGGGGGTCTGTGCGTCTGTTATCTGATAAGTGGGGGGTCTGTGCGTGTGCTATCTGATAGGTGGGGGGTCTGTGCGTGTGTTATCTGATTGGTGGGGGTCTGTGCGTGTGCTATCTGATAGGTGTGGGGGTCTGTGCTATCTGATAGGTGTGGGGTCTGTGTGTTTGTTATCTGATAGGTGTGGGGTCTGTGCGTGTGTTATCTGATAGGTGTGGGGTCTGTGCGTGTGCTATCTGATAGGTGTGGGGGTCTGTGCGTGTGCTATCTGATAGGTGGGGGTCTGTGCGTGTGCTATCTGATAGGTGTGGGGTCTGTGCGTGTGCTATCTGATAGGTGTGGGGTCTGTGTGTGTCCTATCTGATAGGTGTGGGGGTCTGTGCGTTTGCTATCTGATAGGTGTGGGGGTCTCTGCGTGTGCTATCTGATAGGTGTGGGGTCTGTGCGTGTGTTATCTGATAGGTGTGGGGTCTGTGCGTGTGCTATCTGATAGGTGGGGGTCTGTGCGTGTGCTATCTGATAGGTGTGGTGGTTTGTGCGTGTGCTATCTGATAGGTGTGGGGTCTTGGCGTGTGTTATCTGATAGTTGTGGGGTCTCTGCGTGTGCTATCTGATAGGTGTGGGGTCTGTGTTATCTGATAGGTGTGGGGTCTGTGTGTGTGCTATCTGATAGGTGTGGGGTCTGTGCGTGTGCTATCTGATAGGTGTGGGGTCTGTGCGTGTGCTATCTGATAGGTGTGGGGTCTGTGCGTGTGTTATCTGATAGGTGTGGGGTCTGTGCTATCTGATAGTTGTGGGGTCTGTGCTATCTGATAGTTGTGGGGTCTGTGCGTGTGTTATCTGATAGATGTGGGGTCTGTGCGTGTGCTATCTGATAGGTGTGGGGTCTGTGCGTGTGTTATCTGATAGGTGTGTGGTCTGTGCGTGTGTTATCTGATAGGTGTGGGGTCTGTGCGTGTGTTATCTGATAGGTGTGGGTCTGTGCGTGTGCTATCTGATAGATGTGGGGTCTGTGCGTGTGTTATCTGATAGGTGTGGGGTCTGTGCGTGTGCTATCTGATAGGTGTGGGGTCTGTGCGTGTGTTATCTGATAGGTGTGGGTCTGTGCGTGTGCTATCTGATAGGTAGGGGTCTGTGCGTGTGCTATCTGATAGGTGTGGTGTCTGTGCGTGTGCTATCTGATAGGTAGGGGTCTGTGCGTGTGCTATCTGATAGTTGTGGGGTCTGTGCGTGTGCTATCTGATAGGTGTGGGGTCTGTGCGTGTGTTATCTGATAGGTGTGGTGGTCTGTGCGTGTGTTATCTGATAGGTGTTGGGTCTGTGCTATCTGATAGTTGTGGGGTCTGTGCGTGTGCTATCTGATAGGTGTGGGGTCTGTGCGTGTGTTATCTGATAGGTGTGGGGGTCTGCGTGTGTTATCTGATAGGTGTGGGGTCTGTGCGTGTGTTATCTGATAGGTGGGGGTCTGTGCGTGTGCTATCTGATAGGTGTGGGGTCTGTGTGTGCTATCTGATAGGTGTGGGGTCTGTGCGTGTGTTATCCAATAGGTGGGGGTCTGTGCGTGTGTTATCTGATAGGTGTGGGGGTCTCTGCGTGTGCTATCTGATAGGTGTGGGGGTCTGTGCGTGTGTTATCTGATAGGTGTGGGGTCTGTGCATGTGCTATCTGATAGGTGTGGGGTCTGTGCGTGTGCTATCTGATAGGTGTGGGGTCTGTGCGTGTGCTATCTGATAGGTGTGGGGTCTGTGCGTGTGCTATCTGATAGGTGTGGGGTCTGTGCGTGTGCTATCTGATAGGTGTGGGGTCTGTGCGTGTGCTATCTGATAGGTGTGGGGTCTGTGCGTGTGCTATCTGATAGGTGTGGGGTCTGTGCGTGTGTTATCTGATAGGTGTGGGGTCTGTGCGTGTGCTATCTGATAGGTGTGGGGGTCTGTGCTATCTGATAGGTGTGGGGGTCTGTGCGTGTGTTATCTGATAGGTGGGGGTCTGTGCGTGTGTTATCTGATAGGTGTGGGGGTCTGTGCGTGTGTTATCTGATAGATGTGGGGTCTGTGCATGTGCTATCTGATAGTTGTGGGGTCTGTGCGTGTGCTATCTTTTAGGTGTGGGGTCTGTGCGTGTGCTATCTGATAGGTGTGGGGTCTGTGCGTGTGTTATCTGATAGATGTGGGGTCTGTGCATGTGCTATCTGATAGTTGTGGGGTCTGTGCGTGTGCTATCTTTTAGGTGTGGGGTCTGTGCGTGTGTTATCTGATAGGAGTGGGGTCTGTGCGTGTGTTATCTGATAGGTGTGGGGGTCTGTGCGTGTGCTATCTGATAGGTGTGGGGGTCTGTGCTATCTGATAGGTGTGGGGTCTGTGCGTGTGCTATCTGATAGGTGTGGGGTCTGTGCGTGTGCTATCTGATAGGTGTGGGGTCTGTGCGTGTGCTATCTGATAGGTGTGGGGTCTGTGTGTGTCCTATCTGATAGGTGTGGGGGTCTGTGCGTTTGCTATCTGATAGGTGTGGGGGTCTCTGCGTGTGCTATCTGATAGGTGTGGGGTCTGTGCGTGTGTTATCTGATAGGTGGGGGTCTGTGCGTGTGTTATCTGATAGGTGTGGTGTTTTGTGCGTGTGCTATCTGATAGGTGTGGGGTCTTGGCGTGTGTTATCTGATATTTGTGGGGTCTGTGCGTGTGCTATCTGATAGGTGTGGGGTCTGTGCGTGTGTTATCTGATAGGTGTGGGGTCTGTGCGTGTGTTATCTGATAGGTGTGGGGTCTGTGCGTGTGTTATCTGATAGGTGTGGGGTCTGTGCGTGTGTTATCTGATCGGTGGGGGTCTGAGTGTGTTATCTGATAGGTGTGGGGGTCTCTGCGTGTGTTATCTGATAGGTGTGGGGTCTGTGTGTGTGTTATCTGATAGGTGTGGGGGTCTGTGTGTGTGTGTTATCTGATAGGTGGGGGTCTGTGTGTGTGTTATCTGATAGGTGGGGGTCTGTGCGTGTGTTATCTGATAGGTGTGGGGTCTCTGCGTGTGTTATCTGATAGGTGTGGGGTCTGTGTGTGTGTTATCTGATAGGTGTGGGGGTCTGTGTGTGTGTTATCTGATAGGTGGGGGTCTGTGCGTGTGTTATCTGATAGGTGGGGGTCTGTGCGTGTGCTATCTGATAGGTGTGGGGTCTGTGCGTGTGTTATCTGATAGGTGGGGGTCTGTGCGTGTGTTATCTGATAGGTGTGGGGGTCTGTGCTATCTGATAGGTGTGGGGTCTGTGCGTGAGCTATCTGTTAGGTGGGGGTCTGTGCGTCTGTTATCTGATAAGTGGGGGGTCTGTGCGTGTGCTATCTGATAGGTGGGGGGTCTGTGCGTGTGTTATCTGATTGGTGGCGGTCTGTGCGTGTGCTATCTGATAGGTGTGGGGGTCTGTGCTATCTGATAGGTGTGGGGTCTGTGTGTTTGTTATCTGATAGGTGTGGGGTCTGTGCGTGTGTTATCTGATAGGTGTGGGGTCTGTGCGTGTGCTATCTGATAGGTGTGGGGGTCTGTGCGTGTGCTATCTGATAGGTGGGGGTCTGTGCGTGTGCTATCTGATAGGTGTGGGGTCTGTGCGTGTGCTATCTGATAGGTGTGGGGTCTGTGTGTGTCCTATCTGATAGGTGTGGGGGTCTGTGCGTTTGCTATCTGATAGGTGTGGGGGTCTCTGCGTGTGCTATCTGATAGGTGTGGGGTCTGTGCGTGTGTTATCTGATAGGTGTGGGGTCTGTGCGTGTGCTATCTGATAGGTGGGGGTCTGTGCGTGTGCTATCTGATAGGTGTGGTGGTTTGTGCGTGTGCTATCTGATAGGTGTGGGGTCTTGGCGTGTGTTATCTGATAGTTGTGGGGTCTGTGCGTGTGCTATCTGATAGGTGTGGGGTCTGTGTTATCTGATAGGTGTGGGGTCTGTGTGTGTGCTATCTGATAGGTGTGGGGTCTGTGCGTGTGCTATCTGATAGGTGTGGGGTCTGTGCGTGTGCTATCTGATAGGTGTGGGGTCTGTGCGTGTGTTATCTGATAGGTGTGGGGTCTGTGCTATCTGATAGTTGTGGGGTCTGTGCGTGTGCTATCTGATAGGTGTGGGGTCTGTGCGTGTGTTATCTGATAGATGTGGGGTCTGTGCGTGTGCTATCTGATAGGTGTGGGGTCTGTGCGTGTGTTATCTGATAGGTGTGTGGTCTGTGCGTGTGTTATCTGATAGGTGTGGGGTCTGTGCGTGTGTTATCTGATAGGTGTGGGTCTGTGCGTGTGCTATCTGATAGATGTGGGGTCTGTGCGTGTGTTATCTGATAGGTGTGGGGTCTGTGCGTGTGCTATCTGATAGGTGTGGGGTCTGTGCGTGTGTTATCTGATAGGTGTGGGTCTGTGCGTGTGCTATCTGATAGGTAGGGGTCTGTGCGTGTGCTATCTGATAGGTGTGGTGTCTGTGCGTGTGCTATCTGATAGGTAGGGGTCTGTGCGTGTGCTATCTGATAGTTGTGGGGTCTGTGCGTGTGCTATCTGATAGGTGTGGGGTCTGTGCGTGTGTTATCTGATAGGTGTGGTGGTCTGTGCGTGTGTTATCTGATAGGTGTTGGGTCTGTGCTATCTGATAGTTGTGGGGTCTGTGCGTGTGCTATCTGATAGGTGTGGGGTCTGTGCGTGTGTTATCTGATAGGTGTGGGGGTCTGCGTGTGTTATCTGATAGGTGTGGGGTCTGTGCGTGTGTTATCTGATAGGTGGGGGTCTGTGCGTGTGCTATCTGATAGGTGTGGGGTCTGTGTGTGCTATCTGATAGGTGTGGGGTCTGTGCGTGTGTTATCCAATAGGTGGGGGTCTGTGCGTGTGTTATCTGATAGGTGTGGGGGTCTCTGCGTGTGCTATCTGATAGGTGTGGGGGTCTGTGCGTGTGTTATCTGATAGGTGTGGGGGTCTGTGCATGTGCTATCTGATAGGTGTGGGGTCTGTGCGTGTGCTATCTGATAGGTGTGGGGTCTGTGCGTGTGCTATCTGATAGGTGTGGGGTCTGTGCGTGTGCTATCTGATAGGTGTGGGGTCTGTGCGTGTGCTATCTGATAGGTGTGGGGTCTGTGCGTGTGCTATCTGATAGGTGTGGGGTCTGTGCGTGTGCTATCTGATAGGTGTGGGGTCTGTGCGTGTGTTATCTGATAGGTGTGGGGTCTGTGCGTGTGCTATCTGATAGGTGTGGGGGTCTGTGCTATCTGATAGGTGTGGGGGTCTGTGCGTGTGTTATCTGATAGGTGGGGGTCTGTGCGTGTGTTATCTGATAGGTGTGGGGGTCTGTGCGTGTGTTATCTGATAGATGTGGGGTCTGTGCATGTGCTATCTGATAGTTGTGGGGTCTGTGCGTGTGCTATCTTTTAGGTGTGGGGTCTGTGCGTGTGCTATCTGATAGGTGTGGTTCTGTGCGTGTGTTATCTGATAGATGTGGGGTCTGTGCATGTGCTATCTGATAGTTGTGGGGTCTGTGCGTGTGCTATCTTTTAGGTGTGGGGTCTGTGCGTGTGTTATCTGATAGGAGTGGGGTCTGTGCGTGTGTTATCTGATAGGTGTGGGGGTCTGTGCGTGTGCTATCTGATAGGTGTGGGGGTCTGTGCTATCTGATAGGTGTGGGGTCTGTGCGTGTGCTATCTGATAGGTGTGGGGTCTGTGCGTGTGCTATCTGATAGGTGTGGGGTCTGTGCGTGTGCTATCTGATAGGACACACACAGACCCCACACCTATCTGATAGGTGTGGGGGTCTGTGCGTTTGCTATCTGATAGGTGTGGGGGTCTCTGCGTGTGCTATCTGATAGGTGTGGGGTCTGTGCGTGTGTTATCTGATAGGTGGGGGTCTGTGCGTGTGTTATCTGATAGGTGTGGTGGTTTGTGCGTGTGCTATCTGATAGGTGTGGGGTCTTGGCGTGTGTTATCTGATATTTGTGGGGTCTGTGCGTGTGCTATCTGATAGGTGTGGGGTCTGTGCGTGTGTTATCTGATAGGTGTGGGGTCTGTGCGTGTGTTATCTGATAGGTGTGGGGTCTGTGCGTGTGTTATCTGATAGGTGTGGGGTCTGTGCGTGTGTTATCTGATCGGTGGGGGTCTGAGTGTGTTATCTGATAGGTGTGGGGGTCTCTGCGTGTGTTATCTGATAGGTGTGGGGTCTGTGTGTGTGTTATCTGATAGGTGTGGGGGTCTGTGTGTGTGTGTTATCTGATAGGTGGGGGTCTGTGTGTGTGTTATCTGATAG
This sequence comes from Ascaphus truei, assembly GCF_040206685.1. Taxonomy (NCBI): domain Eukaryota; kingdom Metazoa; phylum Chordata; class Amphibia; order Anura; family Ascaphidae; genus Ascaphus; species Ascaphus truei. The sequence continues at coordinate 4,192,452 of NC_134487.1, forward strand.
GTGGGGGTCTGTGCGTGTGTTATCTGATAGGTGTGGGGTCTCTGCGTGTGTTATCTGATAGGTGTGGGGTCTGTGTGTGTGTTATCTGATAGGTGTGGGGGTCTGTGTGTGTGTTATCTGATAGGTGGGGGTCTGTGCGTGTGTTATCTGATAGGTGGGGGTCTGTGCGTGTGCTATCTGATAGGTGTGGGGTCTGTGCGTGTGTTATCTGATAGGTGGGGGTCTGTGCGTGTGTTATCTGATAGGTGTGGGGGTCTGTGCTATCTGATAGGTGTGGGGTCTGTGCGTGAGCTATCTGTTAGGTGGGGGTCTGTGCGTCTGTTATCTGATAAGTGGGGGGTCTGTGCGTGTGTTATCTGATTGGTGGGGGTCTGTGCGTGTGCTATCTGATAGGTGGGGGGTCTGTGCGTGTGTTATCTGATTGGTGGGGGTCTGTGCGTGTGCTATCTGATAGGTGTGGGGGTCTGTGCTATCTGATAGGTGTGGGGTCTGTGTGTTTGTTATCTGATAGGTGTGGGGTCTGTGCGTGTGTTATCTGATAGGTGTGGGGTCTGTGCGTGTGCTATCTGATAGGTGTGGGGGTCTGTGCGTGTGCTATCTGATAGGTGGGGGTCTGTGCGTGTGCTATCTGATAGGTGTGGGGTCTGTGCGTGTGCTATCTGATAGGTGTGGGGTCTGTGTGTGTCCTATCTGATAGGTGTGGGGGTCTGTGCGTTTGCTATCTGATAGGTGTGGGGGTCTCTGCGTGTGCTATCTGATAGGTGTGGGGTCTGTGCGTGTGTTATCTGATAGGTGGGGGTCTGTGCGTGTGTTATCTGATAGGTGTGGTGGTTTGTGCGTGTGCTATCTGATAGGTGTGGGGTCTTGGCGTGTGTTATCTGATATTTGTGGGGTCTGTGCGTGTGCTATCTGATAGGTGTGGGGTCTGTGCGTGTGTTATCTGATAGGTGTGGGGTCTGTGCGTGTGTTATCTGATAGGTGTGGGGTCTGTGCGTGTGTTATCTGATAGGTGTGGGGTCTGTGCGTGTGTTATCTGATCGGTGGGGGTCTGAGTGTGTTATCTGATAGGTGTGGGGGTCTCTGCGTGTGTTATCTGATAGGTGTGGGGTCTGTGTGTGTGTTATCTGATAGGTGTGGGGGTCTGTGTGTGTGTGTTATCTGATAGGTGGGGGTCTGTGTGTGTGTTATCTGATAGGTGGGGGTCTGTGCGTGTGTTATCTGATAGGTGTGGGGTCTCTGCGTGTGTTATCTGATAGGTGTGGGGTCTGTGTGTGTGTTATCTGATAGGTGTGGGGGTCTGTGTGTGTGTTATCTGATAGGTGGGGGTCTGTGCGTGTGTTATCTGATAGGTGGGGGTCTGTGCGTGTGCTATCTGATAGGTGTGGGGTCTGTGCGTGTGTTATCTGATAGGTGGGGGTCTGTGCGTGTGTTATCTGATAGGTGTGGGGGTCTGTGCTATCTGATAGGTGTGGGGTCTGTGCGTGAGCTATCTGTTAGGTGGGGGTCTGTGCGTCTGTTATCTGATAAGTGGGGGGTCTGTGCGTGTGTTATCTGATTGGTGGGGGTCTGTGCGTGTGCTATCTGATAGGTGGGGGGTCTGTGCGTGTGTTATCTGATTGGTGGGGGTCTGTGCGTGTGCTATCTGATAGGTGTGGGGGTCTGTGCTATCTGATAGGTGTGGGGTCTGTGTGTTTGTTATCTGATAGGTGTGGGGTCTGTGCGTGTGTTATCTGATAGGTGTGGGGTCTGTGCGTGTGCTATCTGATAGGTGTGGGGGTCTGTGCGTGTGCTATCTGATAGGTGGGGGTCTGTGCGTGTGCTATCTGATAGGTGTGGGGTCTGTGCGTGTGCTTTCTGATAGGTGTGGGGTCTGTGTGTGTCCTATCTGATAGGTGTGGGGGTCTGTGCGTTTGCTATCTGATAGGTGTGGGGGTCTCTGCGTGTGCTATCTGATAGGTGTGGGGTCTGTGCGTGTGTTATCTGATAGGTGTGGGGTCTGTGCGTGTGCTATCTGATAGGTGGGGGTCTGTGCGTGTGCTATCTGATAGGTGTGGTGGTTTGTGCGTGTGCTATCTGATAGGTGTGGGGTCTTGGCGTGTGTTATCTGATAGTTGTGGGGTCTGTGCGTGTGCTATCTGATAGGTGTGGGGTCTGTGTTATCTGATAGGTGTGGGGTCTGTGTGTGTGCTATCTGATAGGTGTGGGGTCTGTGCGTGTGCTATCTGATAGGTGTGGGGTCTGTGCGTGTGCTATCTGATAGGTGTGGGGTCTGTGCGTGTGTTATCTGATAGGTGTGGGGTCTGTGCTATCTGATAGTTGTGGGGTCTGTGCGTGTGCTATCTGATAGGTGTGGGGTCTGTGCGTGTGTTATCTGATAGATGTGGGGTCTGTGCGTGTGCTATCTGATAGGTGTGGGGTCTGTGCGTGTGTTATCTGATAGGTGTGTGGTCTGTGCGTGTGTTATCTGATAGGTGTGGGGTCTGTGCGTGTGTTATCTGATGGGTGTGGGTCTGTGCGTGTGCTATCTGATAGGTAGGGGTCTGTGCGTGTGCTATCTGATAGGTGTGGTGTCTGTGCGTGTGCTATCTGATAGGTAGGGGTCTGTGCGTGTGCTATCTGATAGTTGTGGGGTCTGTGCGTGTGCTATCTGATAGGTGTGGGGTCTGTGCGTGTGTTATCTGATAGGTGTGGTGGTCTGTGCGTGTGTTATCTGATAGGTGTGGGGTCTGTGCTATCTGATAGTTGTGGGGTCTGTGCGTGTGCTATCTGATAGGTGTGGGGTCTGTGCGTGTGTTATCTGATAGGTGTGGGGGTCTGCGTGTGTTATCTGATAGGTGTGGGGTCTGTGCGTGTGTTATCTGATAGGTGGGGGTCTGTGCGTGTGCTATCTGATAGGTGTGGGGTCTGTGCGTGTGTTATCTGATAGGTGTGGGGGTCTGCGTGTGTTATCTGATAGGTGTGGGGTCTGTGCGTGTGTTATCTGATAGGTGGGGGTCTGTGCGTGTGTTATCTGATAGGTGTGGGGTCTGTGCGTGTGTTATCCAATAGGTGGGGGTCTGTGCGTGTGTTATCTGATAGGTGTGGGGGTCTCTGCGTGTGCTATCTGATAGGTGTGGGGGTCTGTGCGTGTGTTATCTGATAGGTGTGGGGTCTGTGCATGTGCTATCTGATAGGTGTGGGGTCTGTGCGTGTGCTATCTGATAGGTGTGGGGTCTGTGCGTGTGCTATCTGATAGGTGTGGGGTCTGTGCGTGTGCTATCTGATAGGTGTGGGGTCTGTGCGTGTGCTATCTGATAGGTGTGGGGTCTGTGCGTGTGCTATCTGATAGGTGTGGGGGTCTGTGCTATCTGATAGGTGTGGGGGTCTGTGCGTGTGTTATCTGATAGGTGGGGGTCTGTGCGTGTGTTATCTGATAGGTGTTGGGGTCTGTGTTATCTGATAGGTGTGGGGGTCTGTGCTATCTGATAGGTGTGGGGGTCTGTGCGTGTGTTATCTGATAGGTGGGGGTCTGTGCGTGTGCTATCTGATAGGTGTGGGGTCTGTGTGTGCTATCTGATAGGTGTGGGGTCTGTGCGTGTGTTATCCAATAGGTGGGGGTCTGTGCGTGTGTTATCTGATAGGTGTGGGGGTCTCTGCGTGTGCTATCTGATAGGTGTGGGGGTCTGTGCGTGTGTTATCTGATAGGTGTGGGGTCTGTGCATGTGCTATCTGATAGGTGTGGGGTCTGTGCGTGTGCTATCTGATAGGTGTGGGGTCTGTGCGTGTGCTATCTGATAGGTGTGGGGTCTGTGCGTGTGCTATCTGATAGGTGTGGGGTCTGTGCGTGTGCTATCTGATAGGTGTGGGGTCTGTGCGTGTGTTATCTGATAGGTGTGGGGTCTGTGCGTGTGCTATCTGATAGGTGTGGGGGTCTGTGCTATCTGATAGGTGTGGGGGTCTGTGCGTGTGTTATCTGATAGGTGGGGGTCTGTGCGTGTGTTATCTGATAGGTGTGGGGGTCTGTGTTTGTCACGGGGACGCGCTTAATAACACATTTATATTTTGTGGGTCCTGATTGAGCAGAACAGGTTGAGCAAAATAAACTGAGATTTATTCCCTTGATAGGCAAACACACGACAACTGCAGAATAAACTTAATAATTACACTCACGGGTAGAGAAACAGAGGATAATGTCCAGAAAGGTGCCAAAGCAGCAGAAGATTGTCCTTTAAAATGTAGTCCATTTGCAAATTGCCAAATACATAGCCCCAGTCCAATCCTTCTGTGAATGTGCAAAGTCCTTTCTGGTTCTCTGGGATTTGCTGGATACCCAGGGCTAACGAAATCCTGAAGCAGGGCAAGTTTCCTTGTTGCGATGTTTTTAACCCCTTGCGTTCTGGAATCGTAGCCGCTGTACTTAGGTCTTATCCACTTGAAGAAATCAGGTTACAGCAACAACACAGGAATGAGGGGTACAGGCCTTTTTAAGGATAAGGGCCTGTGGGGTTTACATTAGCCTCATCCCATTGGCAACGAATTATCTTGATCCTATCAGAACCTGCCATGTCACATGGGCAAATCCTACAGCCAGCTCAGGTAACTCTGAGCATGCTCAGTGAGCAGCTTGGTAGCACTGCTAAGTAAAAAGGGCCCACTCATTTCTGGGGACGCAATGTCTGAAGTTTGGGTCCCGAGGTGTGAAATATCCAGGAGGAGTAACAGGATCTGCTACTCAGAAACATCCTGATTAAGTGACCCTTTACGAATCTGGGGTCTTTCATCCCAACAGGGGGCTCCTGTATGCATAACATTTGGTCCTTACTGCCTTACAAAGGCAGGCAGACAAAAAAATAGCATCCTGCCTGTACATTTTAAAACAGGAACAGAAAGGCACTTCACTGCAGGTAGAGATTAGCCTGCAAAATGGGGACAGCCATGCATATAGAATTAACCCCTTCATCCCCAACGCGAAATAGGGGTAACCAGCTGAGCCCACTGCCTTTATTAATGCGCTGATTACCCCCATTTTCGCCACAGTGTTATCTGATAGGTGTGGGGGTCTGTGCTATCTGATTGGTGTGGGGGTCTGTGCGTGTGCTATCTGATATGTGTGGGGTCTGTGCGTGTGTTATCTGATAGGTGTGGGGTCTGTGCGTGTGTTATCTGATAGGTGTGGGGGTCTGTGCGTGTGTTATCTGATAGGTGTGGGGTCTGTGCATGTGTTATCTGATAGGTGTGGGGTCTGTGCGTGTGTTATCTGATAGGTGTGGGGTCTGTGCATGTGCTATCTGATAGGTGTGGGGTCTGTGCGTGTGCTATCTGATAGGTGTGGGTCTGTGCGTGTGCTATCTGATAGCTGTGGGGGTCTGTGCTATCTGATAGGTGTGGGGTCTGTGCGTGTGTTATCTGATAGGTGGGGGTCTGTGCGTGTGTTATCTGATAGGCGGGGGTCTGTGCGTGTTTTATCTGATAGGCGGGGGTCTGTGCGTGTGTTATCTGATAGGTGTGGGGTCTGTGCGTGTGTTATCTGATAGTTGTGGGGTCTGTGCGTGTGTTATCTGATAGGTGGGGGTCTGTGCGTGTGCTATCTAATAGTTGTGGGGTCTGTGCATGTGCTATCTGATAGGTGTGGTGTCTGTGTGTGTGCTATCTGATAGGTGTGGGGTCTGTGTGTGTCCTATCTGATAGGTGTGGGGTCTGTGCGTGTGCTATCTGATAGGTGTGGGGTCTGTGCGTGTGCTATCTGATAGGTGTGGGGTCTGTGCGTGTGTTATCTGATAGGTGTGTGGTCTGTGCGTGTGCTATCTGATAGGTGTGGGGTCTGTGCGTGTGCTATCTGATAGGTGTGGGGGTCTGTGCGTGTGCTATCTGATAGGTGTGGGGGTCTGTGCGTGTGTTATCTGATAGGTGTGGGGTCTGTGCATGTGCTATCTGATAGGAGTGGGGTCTGTGCGTGTGCTATCTGATAGGTAGGGGTCTGTGCGTGTGTTATCTGATAGGTGTGGGGTCTGTGCGTGTGCTATCTGATAGGTGTGGGGTCTGTGCGTGTGCTATCTGATAGGTGTGGGGTCTGTGCGTGTGTTATCTGATAGGAGTGGGGTCTGTGCGTGTGTTATCTGATAGGTGTGGGGTCTGTGCGTGTGTTATCTGATAGGTGTGGGGGTCTGCGTGTGTTATCTGATAGGTGTGGGGTCTGTGCGTGTGTTATCTGATAGGTGTGGGGTCTGTGCGTGTGCTATCTGATAGGTGTGGGGTCTGTGCGTGTGTTATCTGATAGGAGTGGGGTCTGTGCGTGTGCTATCTGATAGGTGTGGGGTCTGTGCGTGTGTTATCTGATAGGAGTGGGGTCTGTGCGTGTGTTATCTGATAGGTGTGGGGTCTGTGCGTGTGCTATCTGATAGGTGGGGGTCTGTGCGTGTGCTATCTGATAGGTGTGGGGTCTGTGCGTGTGTTATCTGATAGGTGTGGGGTCTGTGCGTGTGCTATCTGATAGGTGTGGGGTCTGTGCGTGTGTTATCTGATAGGTGTGGGGTCTGTGCGTGTGTTATCTGATAAGAGTGGGGTCTGTGCGTGTGCTATCTGATAGGTATGAGATCTGTGCGTGTGTTATCTGATAGGTGGGGGTCTGTGCGTGTGTTATCTGATAGGTGTGGGGTCTGTGCGTGTGTTATCTGATAGGAGTGGGGTCTGTGCGTGTGCTATCTGATAGGTATGAGATCTGTGCGTGTGTTATCTGATAGGTGGGGGTCTGTGCGTGTGTTATCTGATAGGTGTGGGGTCTGTGCGTGTGCTATCTGATAGGTGGGGGTCTGTGCGTGTGTTATCTGATAGGTGTGGGGTCTGTGCGTGTGCTATCTGATAGGTGGGGGTCTGTGCGTGTGTTATCTGATAGGTGGGGGTCTGTGCGTGTGCTATCTGATAGGTGTGGGGTCTGTGCGTGTGTTATCTGATAGGTATGAGATCTGTGCGTGTGTTATCTGATAGGTGTGGGGTCTGTGCGTGTGCTATCTGATAGGTGTGGGGTCTGCGTGTGTTATCTGATAGGAGTGGGGTCTGTGCGTGTGTTATCTGATAGGTAGGGGTCTGTGCGTGTGCTATCTGATAGGTGTGGTGTCTGTGCGTGTGCTATCTGATAGGTAGGGGTCTGTGCGTGTGCTAACTGATAGTTGTGGGGTCTGTGCGTGTGTTATCTGATAGGTGTGGGGTCTGTGCGTGTGCTATCTGATAGGTGTGGGGTCTGTGCGTGTGCTATCTGATAGGTGGGGGTCTGTGCGTGTGCTATCTGATAGGTGGGGGTCTGTGCGTGTGCTATCTGATAGGTGGGGGTCTGTGCTATCTGATAGGTGTGGGGTCTGTGCGTGTGTTATCTGATAGGAGTGGGGTCTGTGCGTGTGCTATCTGATAGGTAGGGGTCTGTGCGTGTGCTATCTGATAGGTGTGGGGGTCTGTGCTATCTGATAGGTGTGGGGTCTGTGCTATCTGATAGGTGTGGGGTCTGTGCTATCTGATAGGTGTGGGGTCTGTGCTATCTGATAGGTGTGGGGTCTGTGCTATCTGATAGGTGTGGGGTCTGTGCGTGTGTTATCTGATAGGTAGGGGTCTGTGCGTGTGCTATCTGATAGGTGTGGGGTCTGTGCGTGTGCTATCTGATAGGTGTGGGGGTCTGTGCGTGTGCTATCTGATATGTGTGGGGTCTGTGCGTGTGTTATCTGATAGGTAGGGGTCTGTGCGTGTGTCATCTGATAGGTGTGGGGTCTGTGCTATCTGATAGGTGTGGGGTCTGTGCGTGTGTTATCTGATAGGTGTGGGGTCTGTGCGTGTGTTATCTGATAGGTGTGGGGGTCTGTGCGTGTGTTATCTGATAGGTGTGGGGTCTGTGCATGTGTTATCTGATAGGTGTGGGGTCTGTGCGTGTTTTATCTGATAGGTGTGGGGTCTGTGCATGTGCTATCTGATAGGTGTGGGTCTGTGCGTGTGCTATCTGATAGGTGTGGGGGTCTGTGCTATCTGATAGGTGTGGGGTCTGTGCGTGTGTTATCTGATAGGTGTGGGGGTCTGTGCTATCTGATAGGTGGGGGTCTGTGCGTGTGTTATCTGATAGGCGGGGGTCTGTGCGTGTGCTATCTGATAGGTGTGGGGGTCTGTGCGTGTGCTATCTGATAGGTGTGGGGTCTGTGTGTGTTATCTGATAGGTGTGGGGTCTGTGCGTGTAATCTGATAGGTGTGGGGTCTGTGCGTGTGCTATCTGATAGGTGTGGGGGTCTGTGCGTGTGCTATCTGATAGGTGTGGGGGTCTGTGCGTGTGTTATCTGATAGGTGTGGGGTCTGTGTGTGCTATCTGATAGGTGTGGTGGTCTGTGCATGTGTTATCTGATAGGTGTGGGGGGTGTGGGTATATAGTAAGTGTGGGGATACAGTAGGTGTGGTGAGACAATAGGTGTGGGGGGTGTGGGGATACAGTAGGTGTGGGGATAGGTGTTGGGGGTGAGGGGTGTTATCTGATAGGTGTGGGGGGGGTGGGTATACAGTAGGTGTGGGGATAGGTGTTGGGGGTGAGGGGTGTTATCTGATAGGTGTGGGGGGGGTGGGTATACAGTAGGTGTGGGGATAGGTGTTGGGGGTGAGGGGTGTTATCTGATAGGTGTGGGGGGGGTGGGTATACAGTAGGTGTGGTGATACAATAGGTGTGGGGGGTGTGGGGATACAGTAGGTGTGGGGATAGGTGTTGGGGGTGAGGGGTGTTATCTGATAGGTGTGGGGGTGTTATCTGATAGGTGTGGGGGGGAGGGGAGTGGGGGTCGGCGTGCCCCCATGTAATAGGTTTGAGGCCTCACATTAGTGTCTCTTCTACCCACATTTCACCCTCTGACCCTGTTGCCCCTCTTTCCCTGCCCCAGGTCACTCAGTTAGGGGTATTAAGCACCCAGCAGTGCGACGGGGCTATTCAGATCGAGGTCAGTGTTCCCACTGCTAACACAGCCTCCTCTGCTGCCCTGGGGCAATAACTTAATAATGGCCTCCCACCCCAGGGCAATAACAACAAAATATTCCCTCCCCCCCACCACCACAGGGCAATAACAGCAAAATATTCCCTTCCCCCCCCCCCCCCCCCCCCCACCACCCCAGGGCAATAACAGCAAAATATTCCCTCCCCCCCCCCCCCACCACCCCAGGGCAATAACAACAAAATATTCCCTCCCCCCCACCACCCCAGGGCAATAACAGCAAAATATTCCCTCCCCCCCCCCCCCCCCCCCCCACCACCCCAGGGCAATAACAGCAAAATATTCCCTTCCTCCACCCCGTTTAATAACGCTGCTCAGGACAAAAGCACAGAAATAACCACCTCCCTCGGGTAATCACACTGCTAATTACCCACTCCCTTTCTCAGGGCAATAACAAGACCAACATTTCACCCAGGTTTAACATGAACTGTCCCACTCCCTCCTCCTGCAGCGCCTCCCTCCCCCTGCGCCCTGCTCTCCCGCAGTGCCTCCCCTGCACCCTGCTCTCCCGCAGTGCCTCCCCCCGCACCCTGCTCTCCTCCCAAAGCGCCTCCCTCCCCCGCACCCTACTCTCCTCCCACAGCGCCTCCCTCCCCCTGCGCCCTGCTCTCCTCCCGCAGTGCCTCCCCCCGCACCCTGCTCTCCTCGCGCAGTGCCTCCCCCCGCACCCTGCTCTCCCACAGCGCCTCCCTCCCCCTGCGCCCTGCTCTCCCGCAGTGCCTCCCCCCGCACCCTGCTCTCCTCCCGCAGCGCCTCCCTCCCCCGCACCCTACTCTCCTCCCACAGCGCCTCCCTCCCCCTGCGCCCTGCTCTCCTCCTGCAGTGCCTCCCCCCACACCCTGCTCTCCTCCCGCAGCGCCTCCCTCCCCCGCACCCTGCTCTCCCGCAGCGCCTCCCCCATGCCCTGCTCTCCTCCCACAGCGCCTCCGTCCCCCGCACCCTACTCTCCTCCCGCAGCGCCTCCCTCCCCCACACCCTTCTCTCCTTCCGCAGCGCCTCCCTCCCCACACCCTACTCTCCTCCCGCAGCGCCTCCCCCATGCCCTGCTCTCCTCCCGCAGCGCCTCCCTCCCCCTGCGCCCTGCTCTCCTCCCGCAGTGCCTCCCCCCGCACCCTGCTCTCCTCGCGCAGTGCCTCCCCCCGCACCCTGCTCTCCACAGCGCCTCCCTCCCCCTGCGCCCTGCTCTCCCGCAGTGCCTCCCCCCGCACCCTGCTCTCCTCCCGCAGCGCCTCCCTCCCCCGCACCCTACTCTCCTCCCACAGCGCCTCCCTCCCCCTGCGCCCTGCTCTCCTCCCGCAGTGCCTCCCCCCACACCCTGCTCTCCTCCCGCAGCGCCTCCCTCCCCCGCACCCTGCTCTCCCGCAGCGCCTCCCCCATGCCTGCTCTCCTCCCACAGCGCCTCCGTCCCCCGCACCCTACTCTCCTCCCGCAGCGCCTCCCTCCCCCACACCCTTCTCTCCTTCCGCAGCGCCTCCCTCCCCCACACCCTACTCTCCTCCCGCAGCGCCTCCCCCATGCCCTGCTCTCCTCCCGCAGCGCCTCCCTCCCCCTGCGCCCTACTCTCCTCCTCCAGTGCTGCCCCCGCACCCTGCTCTCCTCCCGCAGTGCCTCCCTTAGCACCCTGCTCTCCTCCCACAGTGCCTCCCCCCGCACCCTGCTCTCCTCCCGCAGTGCCTCCCCCCACACCCTGCTGTCCTCCCGCAGTGCCTCCCCCCGCACCCTGCTCTCCTCCGCAGTGCCTCCCCCCGCACCCTGCTGTCCTCCCGCAGTGCCTCCCCACGCACCCTGCTCTCCTCCTGCAGCGCCTCCCTCCCCCTGCGCCCTACTCTCCTCCCGCAGTGCCTCCCCCCGCACCCTGCTCTCCTCCCGCAGCGCCTCCCTCCCCCCGCACCCTACTCTCCTCCCGCAGTGCCTCCCCCGCACCCTACTCTCCTCCCGCAGTGCCTCCCCGCATCCTACTCTCCTCCCGCAGCGCCTCCCTCCCCCTGCGCCCTACTCTCCTCCCCCAGTGCCTCCCCCGCACCCTACTCTCCTCCCCCAGTGCCTCCCCGCACCCTACTCTCCTCCCGCAGTGCCTCCCTCCTCCTGCGCCCTGCTCTCCTCCCCCAGTGCCTCCCCCCGCACCCTACTCTCCTCCCACATCGCCTCCCTCCCCCTGCGCCCTACTCTCCTCCCCCAGTGCCTCCCCTCCCCCTGCGCCCTACTCTCCTCCCCAGTGCCTCCCTCCCCCTGCGCCCTACTCTCCTCCCCCAGTGCCTCCCCCCGCACCCTACTCTCCTCCCGCAGCGCCTCCCTCCCCCTGCGCCCTACTCTCCTCCCCCAGTGCCTCCCCCGCGCCCTACTCTCCTCCCCCAGTGCCTCCCCCCGCGCCCTACTCTCCTCCCGCAGCGCCTCCCCCCGCGCCCTACTCTCCTCCCCAGTGCCTCCCCCCCGCACTCTGCTCTCCTCCCGCAGTGCCTCCTCCCGCACCCTGCTCTCCCCCCGCAGTGCCTCCCCCCGCACCCTGCTCTCCCCCGCACCCTGCTCTCCTCCCGCAGTGCCTCCCCCCGCACCCTGCTCTCCTCCCGCAGCGCCTCCCTCCCCCTGCTCTCCTCCCGCAGTGCTCCCCCGCGCTCCCTGATCTCCAGCGCCGCCTCGCTCCCCGCGCCCTGCTCTCCTGCGCCGCTTTGCTTGCTACGTGCCCTGCTGCGTCGCTCGCTCCGCGTCCTCTCCCGCGCCGCCTTGTTTGCTCCCTGCTGCGCCGCGTCGCTCGCTTCCGCGCCCTGCTCTCCCGCGCCGCCTCGCTCGCTCCGCACCCTGTTCTCCCGCGCCACCTCGCTCGCTCCACGCACTGCTCTCCCGCGCTGCCTCGCTCGCTCCGCGCTCTGCTCTCCCGCGCCGCCTCGCTCGCTCCACGCACTGCTCTCCCGCGCTGCCTCGCTCGCTCCGCGCCCTGCTCTCCCGCGCTGCCTCGCTCGCTCCGCGCCCTGCTCTCCCCGCGCCGCCTCGCTCGCTCCGCGCCACCTTGCTCGCTCCACGCACTGCTCTCCCGCTCCGCGCCCATCTCTACTGCGGCGCCTCGCTCCTCCCCCCCCCCCCCCATGTGCTGCTTTCCTCCCTCCGCGCCCTTTTCCCCTCGTGCCCCACGCACCTGCAGTGCCTCGCCTCCCCTTTAGGCGCCCCACCTCATGTAGGGACACCTCGCTTCCCCTGCGCCCTGCTCCCTTGCAGCGACTTGCTCCCCCATTTCTCCTGCAGTGCCTTGTTCTCTCCCCTTCCCCCGCACATTATCACACACCTCTCCTACTCCCACAGGTAAGTGGGGCAGTATGCGGGGCACGGGGAGGCTCAGCGCCTACGCTGTGAGTGCGGATGTCGGCACACGGCTCGCCGGAAAAGAGCTTCTGACCCCCCATCAGAACGGGGGTCCCCTGGAGAGCTCCCTGACCCCCCGCAGGGCCGCACTGTACATCATCGGGGACAAGTCTCAGCTCAAGGTGAGTGGCATGCTGCTGGCTCCGGGATTGGCCGGCACTGCTGGCGTCTCGTTCATGTTCCTGCCCAGTCATTGGCCGGTGTGTGGCTGTGCTGTGATTGGCCAGTGTTAGACATGTATGTGTGCGGTCTTGTGATTAGCTGTTGTGTGCATCTCTGTTCTGTCCTGTGATTGGCCAATGCTTTGTATGATGTCAGCACAGTCACGCTGAGGTAGTTATAGGCTGACTCTCGCGCTCCTGACAGAAGCCAGAGACCCAGCTTTCAATGTAGAAGCAAAACAAGAAAAAACACAAAAGCGCACCAAGATGAGAGATAGATAATGTATTAGCAACAAATAATAAAATTAGTAACTTACATATAACATTTCTTTAATAATCCCCGATTCTGGTGTCTATCACAGGAGTAGGGCATCACATAGGAAGTATGAAGGGTAATCTCAGTTCTGAGAGATCAGACCCGCGCGCTGGGGCTGTCTCTGTTCACTCTCCTGTCCTCCACGTGTGGTAGCGTGGTGTAGAGTGTAGCACACATGTGCAGGAACCGGGGCCTTCATAGGTGTCCTTAGGATGCCTGTCCGTTTTTGATAGCATAGAAACGATCGGAAATAAGCAGGAACGGTACACTTGAGTGTGTACTGGTGGTGGGTAGTAAAACCGCCAGCCACAACAGTCGCGACGCGTTTCGTTTAACAAAGTAAACTTCTTCGCCTGAAGAAGTTTACTTTGTTAAACGAAACGCGTCGCGACTGTTGTGGCTGGCGGTTTTACTACCCACCACCAGTACACACTCAAGTGTACCGTTCCTGCTTATTTCCGATCGTTTCTATGCTATCAAAAACGGACAGGCATCCTAAGGACACCTATTGAAGGCCCCGGTTCCTGCACATGTGTGCTACACTCTGCACCACGCTACCACACGTGGAGGACAGGAGAGTGAACAGAGACAGCCCCAGCGCGCGGGTCTGATCTCTCAGAACTGAGATTACCCTTCATACTTCCTATGTGATGCCCTACTCCTGTGATAGACACCAGAATCGGGGATTATTAAAGAAATTTTATATGTAAGTTACTAATTTTATTATTTGTTGCTAATACATTATCTATCTCTTATCTTGGTGCGCTTTGTGTTTTTTCTTGTTTTGCTGATATTGGTATCACCATCGGGGTTCCGGTGGAGACCACATTTGGAGGTGGGGGAGACACCTCATAAACACAGAAGCAGCAAGAGAACTGAGAGGGACCAACACTCCAAGTTTAAAGAGCCAGAGCGCGGACTGAACTTTTTATTTCTTCAATGTAGAAGATTTAGAAATATATCTTTTTTTAGGTATTCTGGGTGCGCAGTAGGGGTGTCAGCCATCTTTTTTGTGGCTATTACAGTATTTCCTATGTGCTGAGCCAGCGGCGCACTGTAACCGCTGAGATGCAGTTTGTGTCGCGGAGGTACTATAGAGAGGACTTTATATACAGACTAATGCCACTCGCTCACCATTCACATCGTAGTATTAAGTCTGTCATGGTGCAAAGGGAATGTTTTCATTATATATCATATATGTTAATACAGTATTTTAACATTCATCTTTTGGCATGGGTAAGGTTTAGATACCCCGGATTTTACCATTTCCTACCTACCGATGCGATCACTGCGTGCAATAATAGGGGACCTTCTCTGGTCAGTACCTCTTTGTGACCTTCTCTGGTCAGTACCTCTTTGTGACCTTCTCTGGTCAGTACCTCTTTGTGACCTTCTCTGGTCAGTACCTCTTTGTGACCTTCTCTGGTCAGTACCTCTTTGTGACCTTCTCTGGTCAGTACCTCTTTGTGACCTTCTCTGGTCAGTACCTCTTTGTGACCTTCTCTGGTCAGTACCTCTTTGTGACCTTCTCTGGTCAGTACCTCTTTGTGACCTTCTCTGGTCAGTACCTCTTTGTGACCTTCTCTGGTCAATACCTCTTTGTGACCTTCTCTGGTCAGTACCTCTTTCTGACCTTCTCTGGTCAGTACCTCTTTGTGACCTTCTCTGGTCAGTACCTCTTTCTGACCTTCTCTGTATAACCAGAGAGAGGACGGCAGATTCGGCGGGCGAGCTAATCATTTCCAGACAATGACTTTTAATAAGGCACATAAATAAAATAAAGTACCGCCCCAAGCAAACCCCACGCGGAGGGCAGTCACTGCGCAAACCCCACGCGGAGGGCAGTCACTGCGCAGACTCCCACGCGGAGGGCAGTCACTGCGCAGACTCCCACGCGGAGGGCAGTCACTGCGCAGACTCCCACGCGGAGGGCAGTCACTGCGCAGACTCCCACGCGGAGGGCAGTCACTGCGCAGACTCCCACGCGGAGGGCAGTCACTGCGCAGACTCCCACGCGGAGGGCAGTCACTGCGCAGACTCCCACGCGGAGGGCAGTCACTGCGCAGACTCCCACGCGGAGGGCAGTCACTGCGCAGACTCCCCACGCGGAGGGCAGTCACTGCGCAGACTCCCACGCGGAGGGCAGTCACTGCGCAGACTCCCACGCGGAGGGCAGTCACTGCGCAGACTCCCACGCGGAGGGCAGTCACTGCACAGACTCCCACGCGGAGGGCAGTCACTGCGCAGACTCCCACGCGGAGGGCAGTCACTGCGCAGACCCCACGCGGAGGGCAGTCACTGCGCAGACTCCCACGCGGAGGGCAGTCACTGCGCAGACTCCACGCGGAGGGCAGTCACTGCGCAGACTCCCACGCGGAGGGCAGTCACTACGCAGACTCCCACGCGGAGGGCAGTCACTGCGCAGACTCCCACGCGGAGGGCAGTCACTGCGCAGACTCCCACGCGGAGGGCAGTCACTGCGCAGACTCCCACGCGGAGGGCAGTCACTGCGCAGACTCCCACGCGGAGGGCGGTAACACTGCGCAGACTCCCACGCGGAGGGCAGTCACTGCGCAGACTCCCACGCGGAGGGCGGTCACTGCGCAGACTCCCACGCGGAGGGCAGTCACTGCGCAGACTCCCACATCTGCCTCCCATAGTGCACACTGCGTGTGTTATAATGTCCATGTCACCGCGTGCAGGAATCCCGCCGCACATGGTAACATCTGCCTCCCATAGTGCACACTGCGTGTGTTATAATGTCCATGTCACCGCGTGCAGGAATCCCGCCGCACATGGCCTCAGCTATATAAATGTTATACTGTATATAACGGTGCGAGGCACAGTGCGATGAAGGCCTTCCCACTGATCTCCCAAGCACTGTGGTGGTAAGCCTCGCTTCTCCTGTCTGCTCGGGCCACTTTTCTGATTTTCCTCCCATCTTTCTGTTGGTCGTCTTCTTAGTCTCTTGATATCTCTTGGAATCCAGTCGAGCTCCATCTCTGTCCAGCGATGGTCATTTCTTCTATGTCTAGCCCACCGCCATTTTCATTTGTTCGCCCTTGTGATTGTAATACTTTTGCTTCCTTCCATTCATTATTTTTCGGGTCTCTTGGGTAATACCCAGCATGGATCTCTTCATACTTCTTCAGGGTTATACCCAGCACGCATCTCCTAATACATCTTTGTGTAATACTCCGCATACATCTCTCCATATTTCTATCGCTGATACCCAGCATGCATTTCTCCATACTTCGGGGTACTACCCAGCATGCATCTCTTAATACTTCTTTTGGAATACCTAGCATGCATCTCTCCATACTTCTTTGGGTAACACCCAGAATACACCTCTCCATACTTCGTTGTGTTGTCAGACGCTTCACGTTTAGGGTCCTGGTTTTACACCCCTATATGAACAGTTGAAGGGGTTGTAGTGGCTCACCAATACTCACACACTCTTCTTGTAGGTACACACTCATGTCCAATCCTTACTGTGTTGCCTTAGTCCCAAACCAGGATACTTGCAGTATACGTGAATGATATGAAGGAAGGTGGATGTGACAGTAGGGATAGCTGGCATCACAAAACTGGGATGAAGCCCAGCTAGCTACCCCTAAATCCATGTAACTTGGCCACCTGTGTAAGGCTTATTTCAGCTAAATGTATTTGATATCTGGGGGAGAACACTATGTCAGTAACAATGTATTTCAAAGCCTGTATTCTTTATTCCTGGTAAATGCAATCCCACAGTTTAGTGAATCAACATTGTTCTGTAATGTGCTTTGGGTGTCAGCCCCGCAAGAAAGCAAATGAGATATTCCATTGTTACGGTCATCTCTATGGAGAAAGACTAAGCAATCCACTTAGTTGAAGCTTTCTATAGAAATGATAGGATTAGGACAGCCAGGTGTCAGGAATCCTGAGGGGAGGTGAAAGGCTGCTGATCAGATCTGGGAGTAAGAGCATTGTACTTCCCAGACTCCGATGCTCCAACCCAGTGGGAGGTCTTGAGTGCCTTAGGGACGCCCCTGCTCTGGCTTTTGTGGCACTAACTAAATCCGTGCTCTGGTTGGCCTGCAGCCCCTGTAAAGGGTAGTAACAGAGGGCTATATAAGGAGTGCTGCTGGTCAGAGAATTCAGATCTACCTTCAGAGAGAGAGAGACACTCTGGGAACGAGTGTGGAGATTCCCTCAGAGGACTATCTGGGAGACAGAGCGAATGAGAGACATTCTGTGAAGGAGTTTGGATCTTGACAGTGACCAGCTGGAGATACGTCAGAGGCTCTGCTGTGTGATCAGCCCTCTGATATCCTGGACGAGAAGCGGACAGGGCAAGCCTTTTTGAAGCAGGCCCCTGCACCTAGCGAGGCTAGAGACTCCTCCCTAGGCCCTGCACCTAGCAAGGCTAGAGACTTCTCCCCAGGCCCCTGCACCTAGCGAGGCTAGAGTCTCCTCCCCAGGCCCCTGCACCTAGCGAGGCTAGAGTCTCCTCCCCAGGCCCCCAGTTTAATCATTGTATCTTGTTTGAGCATCTTGTTTTGTCTGCTGGTGTGCCAGAATAAACCCCATTTTATTCAACAACTTGTCCTGCCTGGTGCTAGGTGGAAAAGTACTGGTCTCCCGTGACAGGCTTTTTCTGGTGGCAGCGGTGGGATCGCTAGGCTTTGTGTTGGGATTTCTTGCGGGAAATCACAGCTCAAAGACAGTCTTGAATTTTCAAGAACGCAGGACAAGTTGTTCCAGACAAACGTTGTACAACCTGATATTTTACGATTCGATCACATTTGTATTAGTTTTGGTAAATCTGAAGATGGCTGGTCCAGGAGGACGTTATTCTTCCCAGGACTGACAATCGTTAGTTGCCCGGTGCGCAAGATATGAGCTGCCGAGTGACAGCCGAGGTATTATGGGCCTTGCGGAGGATCTCGAGTGGTACGAGGCCGGCTTGGCTGAGTACGCTGATACGGAGAGTGTTTGTGCGGATTTCCTTGCAGCGTATGGTCCAGACATAACCGAGGACTTTCACTGGCACATTGTCCACCTAGTGAGAGGTCCTGCAGGACCTGCGCCAGTTCGATTACCACTGACGCAGCCCGAGAAGCGGGTCCTAAACCCCGCTACAGTGCCGGTGAGCCGAGCACTTCCAGTAGCTGACTCTTCCCAAGCCACCAAGCCATGGTGGAATCAACCAGAGAGGCTGAGGTCGACCGAGACATTGCCGTGAACCTGCCTCCGTGAGAGTGACTACTGGCTGAGGATGGCACCACATGAGGGCCGGTGCTCCCTGGGAGACCGACGCACCATCCGCGGAGGGAGTGCCCCAAAGTATCCTGCTCGAGTAACCCCAAGCCGGGGCAACGTTCCCCAGCTACAGGGCCGACAGCCTACGACAGGCTAGCCCCAGCAAAGGAACAGACAGCAGCTGTGCAGCCGGAGAAGCAGAGGACCCAGCCAGCGGGTCCCTCCCGCAGCTACTAGCGGCGCAGAGATGCAGCGAGACGGGCAGCAGAGTGCAGCCATCAGGCTGGAGGACCAAGCGGTCCATGGAAGATTTTTGCATACAGGGGTCCCAGGCAAACAGCAGGCAGTCGGCCAGGGGGGCCCCAGTGCTACAGTACCTCTGGGGCAGCCTTAAATGGTCTGCCCAGAGCAACAGCTCCCACGGACGGGGACGCTGGTGAAGCTACAGGAGAGGATGCTCCTGTGACCCCAGTCACAGGGAGCCAAAGTCGGGCAGTTGCCCCTGCGGTGGAGCCTTCGGCACCGCCGTCCATCACAGTTGTTGATGCTCCCCAGCTTTTGGAGCTAACAGCCGTGATCACCGCTCCCCTGCATTTGGAGCCATCATGTTCCAGGGTCACGGAGGAGACCAGGCCGGTAACCCAGACCCAGCCTAACCTCTGTCCTGACAGTCCTGCTGACCATTCCCCTGACAAACTGACTGAGGGCGAAAGGCCGGAGCTCAGTGAGTGGTCCCGGGAGAGGGTGCGGGCAGACACTGATCTGAAGGGCATGAGGCCTCGGGTGGCCCGAGTCTGCCTCCGAGATCATGCCCGATAGGTTCCCCCGGACGCTGTGTGCTTATATACTGGAAACCAGCCCCGGTTGCTCCGGTCAGACAGGGGACAGAGAGGGGCCAGTTAGTGAGCCCCTGGGTGTGTGGGGAACAGAGCTTGCAGGGGACTAAGGAGATCCTGTTCCGGGCATCAGGGGGTCGCTCGCACCAGAGCCCGGCTAGTGCAACCATTCTGCGGGCTGGAGGCATCGGCGTTCGATCGCACCTGGGATGTCTGGCCAGCAAGTAGGCAGGCCAGGGGGACAGTGTGAGGGCTCCCCGGAGACTGTCACCAGGTTTATTTAAGCCATTACAGCACAAGGCTGTGAGTGGGTCAGCGGTGTTGGCTGTATGCAGCTCGCCGCTGGGAAATCGGGAGAGCCAGGCGGAGGTGGAACAGAGTATGGAGAAGGAGATAAAGAAGACACAGGGCTACCATAGGAGAAGGAAAGCCAGTGTATCGTTCCAGACGGACTCCTGACAGAGGTGACCAAGAGGCGGCGGCTCGAGGTGCTGGCCACCTGGTCCCCTGAGTGCGGGGCAGTGTTACAGGCTCTGCCAGTGTGCCTGGCCACTGCTTGGGCTCAGGGGCGCTGGCAGCCCTCTGTATGTGGGAAGCCCCATGCGGGGCTCGTGGAGCACGACCCCCTAAATTGGTTACGGAGGATGCCCAGGGAGACAGAGACCTGGAGCTGTGCCCTTCGGGACTTGGACTTCTCTAAGGGTAGCGGGCACGGCAGCGCAGATGGTCTCGCCTGGCTGGACATACCCAGTGACCAACGCACCTCAGGACTTCCAGGCTTGTAGAGCCACCTGATAAGAGTGACTACCCCAGAGCCTTGATCTTGAGGGGAGAGATATGACGGTAGGATGGCTTGCATCACAAAACTGGGATGAAGCCCAGCTAGCTACCCCTAAATCTGTGTAACTTGGCCACCTGTGTAAGGCTCCCCCAGTTGGTATTGTGTTTTGTGCATCTTTGTTTGTCTGCTGGCGTGCCAGAATAAACCCCATTTTATTCTACAACCTTGTCCTGTCTGGTGCTGGTGATCCCGGTGGTTTCGGTGTAAAAGTTCTGGTCTCCCGTGACTGTGGACTTCGGGTAGTACTGCAGAAACCAGTAATGATTCGTGGTCACAGAGCCTTGTTCAGACATGCCCATAAATAAATCTATTCTTCCCCCAAACCCACGGTTCCAAGCAGGAGACGCAGCACATCGCGTTGTAAAAATGCGATGCCCCTTCCCCGGGGTGTATAGTGATGGACAAACACACAAACACACGCTGTGTTCAGAGAAAACCACAACCCTTTTTTTTCCCCCGTATCTGGCTGGAAAGTCCCTCCAGTTTCATGACGTTGAGCAATTCTGGGTCTGTCGCAGGAGATTATTACATCGAGAATTATTTGATAATCTAATACATGTTCTTTGGAATTGGTGACGGCGTGATGACCTCATCACGCGCATAGTTACACAATGGAGTTTAACGAAGAAGATAAGCGCGTTATAAGGTGCCTGAGACAGAGCAAGGATTCTGGTCCCAAACGTTTACATACGTTTATTCCTGATAAAGGACAGTCACTAGGGGGGCTGTACAAACTCGTATCCCTCAGAAGGGGGAGTAGCTGGATCGCGCTGTGCCCCGCGGCTGTGCCCCGCGGCTGTGCCCCCCATGTCTGACCACTACTATGGAGAAAGATGAATGATCCCGGGCAACTTCGGATGTTTCAATAAGAAATTCAACGTTTCATCCTCCAAGAGGACTTTATCAAGTGACCGGCCGGGATAAGTGACCGGCCTGGGTAAGTGACCGGCCTGGGTAAGTGACCGGCCTGGCTAAGTGACCGGCCTGGATGAGTGACCGGCCGGGATGAGTGACCGGCCAGGACAAGTGACCGGCCAGGACGAGTGACCGGCCAGGACAAGTGACCGGCCAGTCACTTGATAAAGTCCTCTTGGAAGGACGAAACGTTGAATTTCTTTGAATCCGCCGTTGCCCGGGATCATTCATCTTTCTCCGTATACTGGATCTTTTTAGGCAGATATCCCTGCACCGGGAGCGCGTATATATCTTTAGTACCTTTCATTCTATTTATTGTGGTGCAGCTTTTCCTATTAAATGGCCACTACTCTGCCCACGTGTCCGTCTTTGTTCTGCTGCCTGATCAGCCCTGTGCTTGCGCGTGCTCGGCCCTGTGCTTGCCGGCGTGCTCGGGCCTGTGCGTGCCGCCCGCTCGGCCCCTGTGCTTGCCGCGCGCTCGGCCTGTGCTTGCCGCCGCGCTCGGCCCTGTGCGTGCCGCGCGCTCGGCCCTGTGCTTGCCGCGCGCTCGGCCCTGTGCTTGCCGCGCGCTCGGCCCTGTGCGTGCCGCGCGCTCGGCCCTGTGCTTGCCGCTCGCGCTCGGCCCTGTGCTTGCCGCGCGCTCGGCCCTGTGCTTGCCGCGCCGCTCGGCCCTGTGCTTGCCGCGCGCTCGGCCCTGTGCTTGCCGCGCGCTCGGCCCTGTGCTTGCCGCGCGCTCGGCCCTGTGCTTGCCGCGCGCTCGGCCCCTGTGCTTGCCGCGCGCTCGGCCCTGTGCTTGCCGCGCGCTCGGCCCTGTGCTTGCCGCGCGCTCGGCCCTGTGCTTGCCGCGCGCTCGGCCCTGTGCTTGCCGCGCGCTCGGCCCTGTGCTTGCCGCGCGCTCGGCCCTGTGCTTGCCGCGCGCTCGGCCCTGTGCTTGCCGCGCGCTCGGCCCTGTGCTTGCCGCGCGCTCGGGCCTGTGCTTGCCGCGCGCGCTCGGCCCTGTGCTTGCCGCGCGCTCGGGCCTGTGCTTGCCGCGCGCTCGGGCCTGTGCTTGCCGCGCGTTCGGCCCTGTGCTTGCCGCGCGTCGGCCCTGTGCTTGCCGCGCGCTCGGGCCTGTGCTTGCCGCGCGCTCGGGCCTGTGCTTGCCGCGCGCTCGGGCCTGTGCTTGCCGCGCGCTCGGGCCTGTGCTTGCCGCGCGCTCGGGCCTGTGCTTGCCGCGCGGCTCGGGCCTGTGCTTGCCGCCGCGCTCGGCCCTGTGCTTGCCGCGCGCTCGGCCCTGTGCTTGCCGCGCGCTCGGCCCTGTGCTTGCCGCGCGCTCGGGGCCTGTGCTTGCCGCGCGCTCGGGCCTGTGCTTGCCGCGCGCTCGGCCCTGTGCGTGCCGCGCGCTCGGCCCTGTGCTTGCGCGCGCTCGGCCCTGTGCTTGCCGCGCGCTCGGCCCTGTGCTTGCCGCGCGCTCGGCCCTTGTGCGTGCCCGCGCGCTCGGGCCTGTGCGTGCCGCGCGCTCGGGCCTGTGCTTGCCCGGCGCGCTCGGGCCTGTGCTTGCCGCGCGCTCGGGCCTGTGCTTGCCGCGCGCATCGGGCCTGTGCTTGCCGCGCGCTCGGCCCTGTGCTTGCCGCGCGCTCGGCCCTGTGCTTGCCGCGCGCTCGGCCCTGTGCTTGCCGCGCGCTCGGGCCTGTGCTTGCCGCGCGCTCGGGCCTGTGCGTGCCGCGCGCTCGGCCCTGTGCTTGCCGCCGCGATCGGCCCTGTGCTTGCCGCGCGCTCGGCCCTGTGCTTGCCGCGCGCTCGGCCCTGTGCTTGCCCGCGCCGCTCGGCCCTGTGCTTGCCGCGCGCTCGGCCCTGTGCTTGCCGCGCGCTCGGCCCTGTGCTTGCCGCGCGCTCGGTGCGTGCTGTCGTTGTTCTCCCCTGTGATTGGCTGAGCTCTGCGCTGTGACCCTCAGGGAGTGAAGCAGGACCCCCTGCAGCAGTGGAGCTGGTCCCCATCGAGCTGTTCGATGTCAGGCATGTGAAGGCCAGCTTCAAGAAACTGATGAAGGCCTGTGTGCCGAGCGCGCCCTCCTCCGACCCCGGGCTGTCCTACCTGCGCACGCTGGAAGACTCCGATTGGCTCTCACAGGTCCGTCCCTCTCCCCACCTGCGCCTCTTTCCCCCCCCCCCCGCCTGCGCCTCTCCCCTCCCCCCCGCCTGCGCCTCTCTCCCTCCTCCCCACCTGCGCCTCTCTCCCCCCCCGCCTGCGCCTCTCCCCGCCCCCCCCGCCTGCGCCTCTCCCCGCCCCCCCCGCCTGCGCCTGTCTCCCGCCTGCGCCTGTCTCCCCCTCCCGCCTGCGCCTCTCTCCCCCCTCCCGTGCGCCCCTCTCCCCCTCGCGTGCGCCCCTCTCCCCCTCGCGTGCGCCCCTCTCCCCCTCGCGTACGCCCCTCTCCCCTCGCGTGCGCCCCTCTCCCCTCGCGTGCGCCCCTCTCCCCTCGCGTACGCCCCTCTCCCCCTCGCGTGCGCCCCTCTCCCCCTCGCGTGCGCCCCTCTCCCCCTCGCGTGCGCCCCTCTCCCCCTCGCGTGCGCCCCTCTCCCCCTCGCGTGCGCCCCTCTCCCCCTCGCGTGCGCCCCTCTCCCTCTCGCGTGCGCCCCTCTCCCCCTCGCGTGCGCCCCTCTCCCTCTCGCGTGCGCGCCTCTCCCTCTCGCGTGCGCGCCTCTCGCGTGCGCCCCTCTCCCTCTCGCGTGCGCCCCTCTCCCCCTCGCGTGCGCCCCTCTCCCCTCGCGTGCGCCCCTCTCCCCCTCGCGTGCGCCCCTCTCCCCCTCGCGTGCGCCCCTCTCCCCTCGGTGCGCCCCTCTTCCTCTCGCGTGCGCGCCTCTCCCTCTCGCGTGCGCGTCTCTCTCGGTCTCCCTCTCGTTCACCCTCCCCCCACCCCTCTCGTTCACCCTCCCCCCACCCCTCTCGCTCCCCCTCACCCTCCCCTCCACCCCTCTCGCTCACCCTCCCCCCCACCCCTCTCGCTCACCCCCTACCCCTCTAGCTCACCCTCCTGCCCCTCTAGCTCACCCTCCTGCCCCACACCTCACGCTCACCCTCCCCCCCACCCCTCTCGCTCACCCTCCCCCCCACCCCTCTCGCTCACCCTCCCCCCACCCCTCTCGCTCACCCTCCCCCCCACCCCTCTCGCTCACCCTCCCCCCCACCCTCTCGCTCACCCTCCCCCCCACCCCTCTCGCTCACCCTCCCCCCCACCCCTCTCGCTCACCCTCCCCCCACCCTCTCGCTCACCCTCCCCCCCACCTCTCTCGCTCACCCTCCCCCCCACCCCTCTCGCTCACCCTCCCCCCCACCCTCTCGCTCACCCTCCCCCCACCCCTCTCGCTCACCCTCCCCCCCACCCCTCTCGCTCACCCTCCCCCCCACCCCTCTCGCTCACCCTCCCCCCCACCCCTCTCGCTCACCCTCCCCCTCCACCCCTCTCGCTCACCCTCCCCCCACCCCTCTCACTCACCCTCTCCCCCACCCCTCTCGCTCACCCTCCCCCCCCACCCCTCTCGCTCACCCTCCTCCCCACCCTCTCGCTCACCCTCCCCCCCCCACCCCTCTCGCTCACCCTCCCCCCCCCACCCCTCTCGCTCACCCTAACCCCCCCACCCCTCTCGCTCACCCTCCCCCCCACCCCTCTCGCTCACCCTCCCCCACCCTCTCGCTCACCCTCCCCCCACCCTCTCGCTCACCCTCCCCCCACCCCTCTCGCTCACCCTCCCCCCACCCCTCTCGCTCACCTTCCCCCCCCCCACCCCTCGCTCACCCTCCCCCCCACCCCTCTCGCTCACTCTCCCCCCCCCCCCCCCTCTCTCTCTTTCCAGCTTCACAAGCTGCTGCAGGTCTCGGTGCTGGTTGTAGAGTTACTGGATAGCGGCTCCTCTGTTCTTGTTGGTCTGGAGGATGGATGGATCTCACACTCAGGTAACCAGGGCGTGGCTCCTACTGTGAGGGCGTGGCTCCTACTGTGAGGGCGTGGCTCCTACTGTGAGGGCGTGGCTCCTACTGTGAGGGCGTGGCTCGTACTGTGAGGGCGTGATGGGGGGAGGGGGTCCTCCCCATTCTCTCTCCCAGGGGGTTGGGTCCCCCCATTGGATTTTTATTACAATGAATGTTTTTTTGGAATCTGAAACCTTTTTGCTCCTCCGGATTCCTTTGGACATTGAAAGAACAGATGCAGCCAACAGGGGAAAATTAAAGAAACGGGTAGGACTATCCCTGAGCACTTCGTGGCACCGGCAAATAGAACACTGCAGACATCCTTAGGGCGGTGTAAAGGTTAAAGATGCAGCCAGGATCAGCGCAGTCTCCTCGGCTGAGTGTGAAGCTCAGACAGGATCTGCGCAGTCTCTCGGGATCAGCGCAGTCTCGGGATCAGCGCAGTCTCCTCGGGATCAGCGCAGTCTCCTCGGGATCAGCGCAGTCTCCTCGGCTCAGACAGGATCAGCGCAGTCTCCTCGGCTCAGACAGGATCAGCGCAGTCTCCTCGGGATCAGCGCAGTCTCCTCG
>NC_134487.1:4217815-4384759 GCF_040206685.1 Ascaphus truei
TATTAGGTTGGGTTTGGATATTTGGGGGGGTGAGTGGGTATTAGGTTGGGTTTGGATATTTGGGGGTGAGTGGGTATTAGGTTGGGTTTGGATATTTGGGGGGGTGAGTGGGTATTAGGTTGGGTTTGGATATTTGGGGGGGTGAGTGGGTATTAGGTCGGGTTTGGATATTTGCTGAGAGTGGGTATTAGGTTGGGTTCTAATTATTTTGGGCGCGTTGGTATTAGGTCAGGTTCTAATTATTTGGGTTGGGGGTTAGTTATGTTGGGTGGGTTCTGGGTATTGGGGGGTAAGTTGGTATCATGTTGGATTCTGAGTATTGGAGGTAAGTTGGGTTCTGGTTATTTATGGAGGGTTAGTTATTGGGTTCGGTTCTTGTTATTTATGGGGATGAGTTTGTGTAGGGTTAGGTTGGGTTCTGGGTATTGGGGGTGGGGGTGCGTTTGGGTTAGGTTGGGTTATTAGTATTTGGGGGGGTGAGTGGGTATTAGGTTGGGTTCTGGATATTAGGAAGTGCGTTGGTAGTAAATTGGGTTTATGTTATTTGATGTGAGTTAGTATTAGGTCAGGTTCTGATAATTTGGCTTGACGGTTGGGTTCTGGGTATTTGGGGGGGAGTTCTAGGTATTTGGGGGGATTAGTGGGTAAAAGGCTGGTTTCTGGGTATTTGGGGGTGAGTTCTAGGTATTTGGGGGGATGAGTTGGTATAAGGCTGGTTTCTGGGTATTTGGGGGTGAGTTCTAGGTATTTGGGGGGTGAGTTGGTATTTGGGGGTGAGTTCTAGGTATTTGGGGGGATGAGTTGGTATAAGGCTGGTTTCTGGGGATTTGAGGGTGAGTTCTGGGTATTTGGGGGATGAGTTGGTATAAGGCTGGTTTCTGGGGATTTGGGGGTGAGTTCTAGGTATTTGGGTGGATGAGTTGGTATAAGGCTGGTTTCTGGGGATTTGGGGGGGGGTTCTAGGTATTTGGGGGGATTAGTTGGTATAAGGCTGGTTTCTGGGTATTTGGGGGTGAGTTCTAGGTATTTGGAGCTGAGTTCTGGGTATTTGGGGGGATGAGTTGGTATAAGGCTGGTTTCTGGGTATTTGGGGGTCAGTTCTAGGTATTTGGGGGGATGAGTTGGTATAAGGCTGGTTTCTGGGTATTTGGGGGGATGAGTTGGTATAAGGCTGGTTTCTGGGTATTTGGGGGGATGAGTTGATATAAGGCTGGTTTCTGGGTATTTGGGGGGATGAGTTGGTATAAGGCTGGTTTCTGGGTATTTGGGGGGATGAGTTGGTATAAGGCTGGTTTCTGGGTATTTGGGGGGATGAGTTGATATAAGGCTGGTTTCTGGGTATTTGGGGAGGTGAGTTGGTATAAGGCTGGTTTCTGGGTATTTGGGGGGGTGGTAGAAGGCTGGTTTCTGGGTATTTGGGGGATGAGTTGGTATAAGGCTGGTTTCTGGGTATTTGGGGGGATGAGTTGGTATAAGGCTGGTTTCTGGGTATTTGGGGGGATGAGTTGGTATAAGGCTGGTTTCTGGGTATTTGGGGGATGAGTTGGTATAAGGCTGGTTTCTGGGTATTTGGGGGGATGAGTTGGTATAAGGCTGGTTTCTGGGTATTTGGGGGGATGAGTTGGTATAAGGCTGGTTTCTGGGTATTTGGGGGGATGAGTTGGTATAAGGCTGGTTTCTGGGTATTTGGGGGATGAGTTGGTATAAGGCTGGTTTCTGGGTATTTGGGGGGATGAGTTGGTATAAGGCTTGTTTCTGGGTATTTGGGGGGATGAGTTGGTATAAGGCTGGTTTCTGGGTATTTGGGGGGATGAGTTGGTATAAGGCTGGTTTCTGGGTATTTGGGGGGGTGAGTTGGTATAAGGCTGGTTTCTGGGTATTTGGGGGGGTGAGTTGGTATAAGGCTGGTTTCTGGGTGTTTGGGGGATGAGTTGGTATAAGGCTGGTTTCTGGGTGTCTGGGGGGGATGAGTTGGTATAAGGCTGGTTTCTGGGTATTTGGGGGGATGAGTTGGTATAAGGCTGGTTTCTGGGTATTTGGGGGGATGAGTTGGTATAAGGCTGGTTTCTGGGGATTTGGGGGGGAGTTCTAGGTATTTGGGGGGATGAGTTGGTATAAGGCTGGTTTCTGGGTATTTGGGGGTGAGTTCTGGGTATTTGGGGGTGAGTTCTAGGTATTTGGGGGTGAGTTCTGGGTATTTGGGTGGATTAGGTGGTATAAGGTTGGTTTCTGGATATTTGGTGGTGAGTTCTAGGTATTTGGGGGATGAGTTGGTATAAGGCTGGTTTCTGGGTATTTGGGGGGGAGTTCTAGGTATTT
Source organism: Ascaphus truei (assembly GCF_040206685.1). Taxonomy (NCBI): domain Eukaryota; kingdom Metazoa; phylum Chordata; class Amphibia; order Anura; family Ascaphidae; genus Ascaphus; species Ascaphus truei. The sequence continues at coordinate 4,220,135 of NC_134487.1, forward strand.
GGGGGGATGAGTTGGTATAAGGCTGGTTTCTGGGTATTTGGGGGTGAGTTTTGGGTATTTGGGGGTGAGTTCTAGGTATTTGGGGGGGAGTTCTGGGTATTTGGGTGGATTAGTTGGTATAAGGTTGGTTTCTGGGTATTTGGTGGTGAGTTCTAGGTATTTAGGGGGATGAGTTGGTATAAGGCTGGTTTCTGGGTATTTGGGGGTGAGTTCTAGGTATTTGGAGCTGAGTTCTGGGTATTTGGGGGGATGAGTTGGTATAAAAGGCTGGTTTCTGGGTATTTGGGGGTCAGTTCTAGGTATTTGGGGGGATGAGTTGGTATAAGGCTGGTTTCTGGGTATTTGGGGGGATGAGTTGGTATAAGGCTGGTTTCTGGGTATTTGGGGAGGTGAGTTGGTATAAAGCTGGTTTCTGGGTATTTGGGGGGGTGAGTTGGTAGAAGGCTGGTTTCTGGGTATTTGGGGGGATGAGTTGGTATAAGGCTGGTTTCTGGGTATTTGGGGGGATGAGTTGGTATAAGGCTGGTTTCTGGGTATTTGGGGGGATGAGTTGATATAAGGCTGGTTTCTGGGTATTTGGGGGGGGTGAGTTGGTATAAGGCTGGTTTCTGGGTATTTGGGGGGATGAGTTGGTATAAGGCTGGTTTCTGGGTATTTGGGGGGATGAGTTGGTATAAGGCTGGTTTCTGGGTATTTGGGAAGGTGAGTTGGTATAAGGCTGGTTTCTGGGTATTTGGGGGGGTGAGTTGGTAGAAGGCTGGTTTCTGGGTATTTGGGGGGATGAGTTGGTATAAGGCTGGTTTCTGGGTATTTGGGGGATGAGTTGGTATAAGGCTGGTTTCTGGGTATTTGGGGGGATGAGTTGGTATAAGGCTGGTTTCTGGGTATTTGGGGGATGAGTTGGTATAAGGCTGGTTTCTGGGTATTTGGGGGGATGAGTTGGTATAAGGCTGGTTTCTGGGTATTTGGGGGGATGAGTTTGTATAAGGCTGGTTTCTGGGTATTTGGGGGGATGAGTTGGTATAAGGCTGGTTTCTGGGTATTTGGGGGGTGAGTTGGTATAAGGCTGGTTTCTGGGTATTTGGGGGGGTGAGTTGGTATAAGGCTGGTTTCTGGGTGTCTGGGGGGATGAGTTGGTATAAGGCTGGTTTCTGGGTATTTGGGGGGATGAGTTGGTATAAGGCTGGTTTCTGGGTATTGGGGGATGAGTTGGTATAAGGCTGGTTTCTGGGGATTTGGGGGGATGAGTTGGTATAAGGCTGGTTTCTGGGTATTTGGGGGGTGAGTTGGTAGAAGGCTGGTTTCTGGGTATTTGGGAGGGTGAGTTGGTAGAAGGCTGGTTTCTGGGTATTTGGGGGGTGAGTTGGTAGAAGGCTGGTTTCTGGGTATTTGGGGGGGGTGAGTTGGTAGAAGGCTGGTTTCTGGGTATTTGGGGGGGTGAGTTGGTAGAAGGCTGGTTTCTGGGTATTTGGGGGGGTGAGTTGGTAGAAGGCTGGTTTCTGGGTATTTGGGGGGTGAGTTGGTAGAAGGCTGGTTTCTGGGTATTTGGGGGGGTGAGTTGGTAGAAGGCTGGTTTCTGGGTATTTGGGGGGGTGAGTTGGTAGAAGGCTGGTTTCTGGGTATTTGGGGGGTGAGTTGGTAGAAGGCTGGTTTCTGGGTATTTGGGGGGTGAGTTGGTAGAAGGCTGGTTTCTGGGTATTTGGGGGGATGAGTTGGTATAAGGCTGGTTTCTGGGTATTTGGGGGGATGAGTTGGTATAAGGCTGGTTTCTGGGTATTTGGGGGGATGAGTTGGTATAAGGCTGGTTTCTGGGTATTTGGGGGATGAGTTGGTATAAGGCTGGTTTCTGGGTATTTGGGGGGATGAGTTGGTATAAGGCTGGTTTCTGGGTATTTGGGGGGATGAGTTGGTATAAGGCTGGTTTCTGGGTATTTGGGGGGATGAGTTGGTATAAGGCTGGTTTCTGGGTATTTGGGGGGGTGAGTTGGTATAAGGCTGGTTTCTGGGTATTTGGGGGGGTGAGTTGGTATAAGGCTGGTTTCTGGGTATTTGGGGGGATGAGTTGGTATAAGGCTGGTTTCTGGGTATTTGGGGGGATGAGTTGGTATAAGGCTGGTTTCTGGGTATTTGGGGGGATGAGTTGGTATAAGGCTGGTTTCTGGGGATTTGGGGGGATGAGTTGGTATAAGGCTGGTTTCTGGGTATTTGGGGGGATGAGTTGGTATAAGGCTGGTTTCTGGGTGTCTGGGGGGGATGAGTTGGTATAAGGCTGGTTTCTGGGTATTTGGGGGGATGAGTTGGTATAAGGCTGGTTTCTGGGTATTTGGGGGGATGAGTTGGTATAAGGCTGGTTTCTGGGTATTTGGGGGGATGAGTTGGTATAAGGCTGGTTTCTGGGTATTTGGGGGGATGAGTTGGTATAAGGCTGGTTTCTGGGTATTTGGGGGGATGAGTTGGTATAAGGCTGGTTTCTGGGTATTTGGGGGGATGAGTTGGTATAAGGCTGGTTTCTGGGTATTTGGGGGGATGAGTTGGTATAAGGCTGGTTTCTGGGGATTTGGGGGGATGAGTTGGTATAAGGCTGGTTTCTGGGTATTTGGGGGGATGAGTTGGTATAAGGCTGGTTTCTGGGTGTCTGGGGGGGATGAGTTGGTATAAGGCTGGTTTCTGGGTATTTGGGGGGATGAGTTGGTATAAGGCTGGTTTCTGGGTATTTGGGGGGATGAGTTGGTATAAGGCTGGTTTCTGGGTATTTGGGGGGATGAGTTGGTATAAGGCTGGTTTCTGGGTATTTGGGGGGATGAGTTGGTATAAGGCTGGTTTCTGGGTATTTGGGGGATGAGTTGGTATAAGGCTGGTTTCTGGGTATTTGGGGGGATGAGTTGGTATAAGGCTTGTTTCTGGGTATTTGGGGGGATGAGTTGGTATAAGGCTGGTTTCTGGGTATTTGGGGGGATGAGTTGGTATAAGGCTGGTTTCTGGGTATTTGGGGGGGGAGTTGGTATAAGGCTGGTTTCTGGGTATTTGGGGGGGTGAGTTGGTATAAGGCTGGTTTCTGGGTATTTGGGGGGGTGAGTTGGTATAAGGCTGGTTTCTGGGTGTCTGGGGGGGATGAGTTGGTATAAGGCTGGTTTCTGGGTATTTGGGGGGATGAGTTGGTATAAGGCTGGTTTCTGGGTATTTGGGGGGATGAGTTGGTATAAGGCTGGTTTCTGGGTATTTGGGGGGGAGTTCTAGGTATTTGGGGGGATGAGTTGGTATAAGGCTGGTTTCTGGGTATTTGGGGGTGAGTTCTGGGTATTTGGGGGTGAGTTCTAGGTATTTGGGGGTGCGTTCTGGGTATTTGGGTGGATTAGTTGGTATAAGGTTGGTTTCTGGGTATTTGGTGGTGAGTTCTAGGTATTTGGGGGGATGAGTTGGTATAAGGCTGGTTTCTGGGTATTTGGGGGGGAGTTCTAGGTATTTGGGGGGATGAGTTGGTATAAGGCTGGTTTCTGGGTATTTGGGGGTGAGTTCTGGGTATTTGGGGGTGAGTTCTAGGTATTTGGGGGTGAGTTCTGGGTATTTGGGTGGATTAGTTGGTATAAGGTTGGTTTCTGGGTATTTGGTGGTGAGTTCTAGGTATTTGGGGGGATGAGTTGGTATAAGGCTGGTTTCTGGGTATTTGGGGGGGTGAGTTGGTATAAGGCTGGTTTCTGGGTATTTGGGGGGATGAGTTGGTATAAGGCTGGTTTCTGGGTATTTGGGGGGATGAGTTGGTATAAGGCTGGTTTCTGGGTATTTGGGGGGATGAGTTGGTATAAGGCTGGTTTCTGGGTGTTTGGGGGATGAGTTGGTATAAGGCTGGTTTTTGGGTGTTTGGGGGATGAGTTGGTATAAGGCTGGTTTCTGGGTATTTGGGGGGATGAGTTGGTATAAGGCTGGTTTCTGGGTATTTGGGGGGATGAGTTGGTATAAGGCTGGTTCCTGGTATTTGGGGGGATGAGTTGGTATAAGGCTGGTTTCTGGGTATTTGGGGGGATGAGTTGGTATAAGGCTGGTTTCTGGGTATTTGGGGGGATGAGTTGGTATAAGGCTGGTTTCTGGGGATTTGGGGGATGAGTTGATATAAGGCTGGTTTCTGGGTATTTGGGGGGATGAGTTGGTATAAGGCTGGTTTCTGGGTATTTGGGGGGATGAGTTGGTATAAGGCTGGTTTCTGGGGATTTGGGGGGATGAGTTGGTATAAGGCTGGTTTCTGGGTATTTGGGGGGATGAGTTGATATAAGGCTGGTTTCTGGGTATTTGGGGGGGTGAGTTGGTATAAGGCTGGTTTCTGGGTATTTGGGGGGGTGAGTTGGTATAAGGCTGGTTTCTGGGTATTTGGGGGGATGAGTTGGTATAAGGCTGGTTTCTGGGTATTTGGGGGGATGAGTTGGTATAAGGCTGGTTTCTGGTTATTTGGGGGGATGAGTTGGTATAAGGCTGGTTTCTGGGTATTTGGGGGGATGAGTTGGTATAAGGCTGGTTTCTGGGTATTTGGGGGGATGAGTTGGTATAAGGCTGGTTTCTGGGTATTTGGGGGGATGAGTTGGTATAAGGCTGGTTTCTGGGTATTTGGGGGGGTGAGTTGGTAGAAGGCTGGTTTCTGGGTATTTGGGGGGATGAGTTGGTATAAGGCTTGTTTCTGGGTATTTGGGGGGATGAGTTGGTATAAGGCTGGTTTCTGGGGATTTGGGGGATGAGTTGGTATAAGGCTGGTTTCTGGGTATTTGGGGGATGAGTTGGTATAAGGCTGGTTTCTGGGTATTTGGGGGGATGAGTTGGTATAAGGCTGGTTTCTGGGTATTTGGGGGGGTGAGTTGGTATAAGGCTGGTTTCTGGGTATTTGGGGGGATGAGTTGGTATAAGGCTGGTTTCTGGGTATTTGGGGGGATGAGTTGGTATAAGGCTGGTTTCTGGGTATTTGGGGGGATGAGTTGGCATAAGGCTGGTTTCTGGGTATTTGGGGGGATGAGTTGGTATAAGGCTGGTTTCTGGGTATTTGGGGGGATGAGTTGGTATAAGGCTGGTTTCTGGGTATTTGGGGGGATGAGTTGGTATAAGGCTGGTTTCTGGGTATTTGGGGGTCAGTTGCTTCTAGGTCAGGTTCTCGGTATTTGAAGATATGAATTGATATTAAGTTGAGTTCTTGTTATTTGTGGGCGAGTTGATATTGGGTTGGGTTCTGGGTACTTGGGAGAGTGAGTTTGGGTTAGGTTGGATTCTGGGTACTTGGGAGAGTGAGTTTGGGTTAGGTTGAGTTCTGGGTACTTGGGAGAGTGAGTTTGGGTTTGGTTGAGTTCTGGGTACTTGGGAGAGTGAGTTTGTGTTAGGTTGAGTTCTGGGTACTTGGGAGAGTGAGTTTGGGTTAGGTTGAGTTCTGGGTACTTGGGAGAGTGAGTTTGGGTTAGGTTGAGTTCTGGGTACTTGGGAGAGTGAGTTTGGGTTAGGTTGAGTTCTGGGTACTTGGGAGAGTGAGTTTGGGTTAGGTTAAGTTCTGGGTACTTGGGAGAGTGAGTTTGGGTTAGGTTAAGTTCTGGGTACTTGGGAGAGTGAGTTTGGGTTAGGTTGAGTTCTGGGTACTTGGGAGAGTGAGTTTGGGTTAGGTTGAGTTCTGGGTACTTGGGAGAGTGAGTTTGGGTTAGGTTGAGTTCTGGGTACTTGGGAGAGTGAATTTGGGTTAGGTTGAGTTCTGGGTACTTGGGAGAGTGAGTTTGGGTTAGGTTGAGTTCTGGGTACTTGGGAGAGTGAGTTTGGGTTAGGTTAAGTTCTGGGTACTTGGGAGAGTGAGTTTGGGTTAGGTTAAGTTCTGGGTACTTGGGAGAGTGAGTTTGGGTTAGGTTGCGTTCTGGGTACTTGGGAGAGTGAGTTTGGGTTAGGTTGAGTTCTGGGTACTTGGGAGAGTGAGTTTGGATTAGGTTGAGTTCTGGGTACTTGGGAGAGTGAGTTTGGGTTAGGTTGAGTTCTGGGTACTTGGGAGAGTGAGTTTGGGTTAGGTTAAGTTCTGGGTACTTGGGAGAGTGAGTTTGGGTTAGGTTAAGTTCTGGGTACTTGGAAGAGTGAGTTTGGGTTAGGTTGAGTTCTGGTTACTTGGGAGAGTGAGTTTGGGTTAGGTTGAGTTCTGGGTACTTGGGAGAGTGAGTTTGGGTTAGGTTGAGTTCTGGGTACTTGGGAGAGTGAGTTTGGGTTAGGTTGAGTTCTGGGTACTTGGGAGAGTGAGTTTGGGTTAGGTTGAGTTCTGGGTACTTGGGAGAGTGAGTTTGGGTTAGGTTGAGTTCTGGGTACTTGGGAGAGTGAGTTTGAGTTAGGTTGAGTTCTGGGTACTTGGGAGAGTGAGTTTGGGTTAGGTTGAGTTCTGGGTACTTGGGAGAGTGAGTTTGGGTTAGGTTAAGTTCTGGGTACTTGGGAGAGTGAGTTTGGGTTAGGTTGAGTTCTGGGTACTTGGGAGAGTGAGTTTGGGTTAGGTTGAGTTCTGGGTACTTGGGAGAGTGAGTTTGGGTTAGGTTGAGTTCTGGGTACTTGGGAGAGTGAGTTTGGGTTAGGTTGAGTTCTGGGTACTTGGGAGAGTGAGTTTGGGTTAGGTTGAGTTCTGGGTACTTGGGAGAGTGAGTTTGGGTTAGGTTTAGTTCTGGGTACTTGGGAGAGTGAGTTTGGGTTAGGTTTAGTTCTGGGTACTTGGGAGAGTGAGTTTGGGTTAGGTTGAGTTCTGGGTACTTGGGAGAGTGAGTTTGGGTTAGGTTTAGTTCTGGGTACTTGGGAGAGTGAGTTAGGGTTAGGTTGAGTTCTGGGTACTTGGGAGAGTGAGTTTGGGTTAGGTTGAGTTCTGGGTACTTGGGAGAGTGAGTTTGGGTTAGGTTGAGTTCTGGGTACTTGGGAGAGTGAGTTTGGGTTAGGTTAAGTTCTGGGTACTTGGGAGAGTGAGTTTGGGTTAGGTTAAGTTCTGGGTACTTGGGAGAGTGAGTTTGGGTTAGGTTTAGTTCTGGGTACTTGGGAGAGTGAGTTTGGGTTAGGTTGAGTTCTGGGTACTTGGGAGAGTGAGTTCGGGTTAGGTTGGGTTCTGGGTACTTGGGAGAGTGAGTTTGGGTTAGGTTGAGTTCTGGGTACTTGGGAGAGTGAGTTTGGGTTAGGTTGAGTTCTGGGTACTTGGGAGAGTGAGTTTGAGTTAGGTTGAGTTCTGGGTACTTGGGAGAGTGAGTTTGGGTTAGGTTGAGTTCTGGGTACTTGGGAGAGTGAGTTTGGGTTAGGTTAAGTTCTGGGTACTTGGGAGAGTGAGTTTGGGTTAGGTTAAGTTCTGGGTACTTGGGAGAGTGAGTTTGGGTTAGGTTGAGTTCTGGGTACTTGGGAGAGTGAGTTTGGGTTAGGTTGAGTTCTGGGTACTTGGGAGAGTGAGTTTGGGTTAGGTTGAGTACTGAGTACTTGGGAGAGTGAGTTTGGGTTAGGTTGAGTTCTGGGTACTTGGGAGAGTGAGTTTGGGTTAGGTTGAGTTCTGGGTATTTGGGAGAGTGAGTTTGGGTTAGGTTGAGTTCTGGGTACTTGGGAGAGTGAGTTTGGGTTAGGTTGAGTTCTGGGTACTTGGGAGAGTGAGTTTGGGTTAGGTTGAGTTCTGGGTACTTGGGAGAGTGAGTTTGAGTTAGGTTGAGTTCTGGGTACTTGGGAGAGTGAGTTTGGGTTAGGTTGAGTTCTGGGTACTTGGGAGAGTGAGTTTGGGTTAGGTTAAGTTCTGGGTACTTGGGAGAGTGAGTTTGGGTTAGGTTAAGTTCTGGGTACTTGGGAAAGTGAGTTTGGGTTAGGTTGAGTTCTGGGTACTTGGGAGAGTGAGTTTGGGTTAGGTTGAGTTCTGGGTACTTGGGAGAGTGAGTTTGGGTTAGGTTGAGTACTGAGTACTTGGGAGAGTGAGTTTGGGTTAGGTTGAGTTCTGGGTACTTGGGAGAGTGAGTTTGGGTTAGGTTGAGTTCTGGGTATTTGGGAGAGTGAGTTTGGGTTAGGTTGAGTTCTGGGTACTTGGGAGAGTGAGTTTGGGTTAGGTTGAGTTCTGGGTACTTGGGAGAGTGAGTTTGGGTTAGGTTAAGTTCTGGGTACTTGGGGGTGTGGTGGTATGTTGGGTTCTGGTAATTGTGGGGGGGGGTGTTGCTGCAGTAAGCCTGTATTTCAGTTAGTCTCCTCTCTCTCCCCCTCCTCACAGATCCACTTGCAGTTCCCCTCAGAGTTTGAGTTCAGTCAGTATTTCCTGAAGTTCCTGGCGTATCACTATGTGTCCAACCGGTTCCGGACCTTCCTACTGGACTGCGACTGCGAGAGGATCGAGAAGGGTGAGCACAGGGACAAGCGTCTGGGGGCAGCGGGGAGGAAGGGGGCACTCTCCCTGTATTGGGGCGGTGATGGGGGGTGCACGCTCCCTGTATTGGGGGGGTGATGGAGGGTGCACACTCCCTGTATTGGGGGGGGGGGAGGGGTGATGGAGGGTGCACACTCCCTGTATTGGGGGGTGATGGGGGGTGCACACTCCCTGTATTGGGTGATGAAGGGTGCACACTCCCTGTATTGGGTGATGGGGGGTGCACACTCTCTGTATTGGGTGATGGGGGGTGCACACCCCCTGTATTGGGTGATGGGGGGTGCACACTCCCTGTATTGGGGGGTGATGGGGGGTGCATACTCCCTGTATTGGGTGATGGAGGGTGCACACTCCCTGTATTGGGTGATGGGGGGTGCACACTCTCTGTATTGGGTGATGGGGGGTGCACACTCCCTGTATTGGGTGATGGGGGGTGCACACTCCCTGTATTGGGGGGTGATGGGGGGTGCACACTCCCTGTATTGGGGAGGGGAGATGGGGGGTGCACACTTCCTGTATTGGGTGGGAGGGGTGATGGGGGATGCACACTCCCTGTATTGGGGGGTGATGGGGGGTGCACACTCCCTGTATTGGGGGGTGATGGGGGGTGCACACTCCCTGTATTGGGTGATGGAGGGTGCACACTCCCTGTATTGGGTGATGGGGGGTGCACACTCTCTGTATTGGGTGATGGGGGGTGCACACTCCCTGTATTGGGTGATGGGGGGTGCACACCCCCTGTATTGGGTGATGGGGGGTGCACACTCCCTGTATTGGGGGGTGATGGGGGGTGCACACTCCCTGTATTGGGGAGGGGAGATGGGGGGTGCACACTTCCTGTATTGGGTGGGAGGGGTGATGGGGGGTGCACACTCCCTGTATTGGGTGATGGGGGGTGCACACTCCCTGTATTGGGTGATGGGGGGTGCACACTCCCTGTATTGGGTGGGAGGGGTGATGGGGGTGCACACTTCCTGTATTGGGTGATGGGGGGTGTACACTCCCTGTGATGGGGGGTGCACACTCCCTGTATTGGGTGATGGGCGTGCACACTCCCTGTATTGGGTGATGGGGGGTGCACACCCCCTGTATTGGGTGAGGGGGGGTGCACACCCCCTGTATTGGGTGATGGGGGTGCACACCCCCTGTATTGGGTGATGGGGGGGTGCAAACCCCCTGTATTGGGTGATGGGGGGTGCACACCCCCTGTATTGGGTGATGGGGGGTGCACACTCCCTGTGATGGGGGGTGCACACTCCCTGTATTGGGTGATGGGGGTGAACGCCCCCTGTATTGGGTGATGGGGGTGCACACCCCCTGTATTGGGTGATGGGGGGTGCACACCCCCTGTATTGGGTGATGGGGGGTGCACACCCCCTTTTATTGGGTGATGGGGATTGCACACCCCCTGTATTGGGTGATGGGTGGTGCACACCCCCTGTATTGGGTGATGAGGGGTGCACACTCCCTGTGATGGGGGGTGCACACTCCCTGTATTGGGTGATGGGGGGTGCACACCCCCTGTATTGGGTGATGGGGGTGCACACCCCCTGTATTGGGTGATGGGGGGTGCACACCCCCTGTATTGGGTGATGGGGGTGCACACCCCCTGTATTGGGTGAGGGGGTGACACCCCCTGTATTGGGTGAGGGGGTGCACACCCCCTGTTGGGGTAGCGTTACTCACCCCTCTCTCCCCCGTGCTCCCAGGGATCCTGTTTGAGGAGAGGGGGGACCGGCGGAGCCCCCACGTCTGCCGCTCAGTCTGGGAATACATGGAGCGTTTGCACAAGAAGACCCCGGTGTTCTATAACTACGTGTTCTGCCCGGAGGACGGGGAGGTGAGAGGCGCGATGTTCTGCAGGGACAATACTGTACTGTACACTAACCTAAAGCTGTGACGCTCTGCCGGGTGAGACGCTCTGCGTGGTGCGACGCTCTGCGCGGTGTAACGCTCTGCCTGCCCCCCAGGTTCTCCAGCCATACAGCACGGTGTGGGGTCTGCGCGGTGCGACGCTCTGCGGGGTGCGACGCTCTGCCTGCCCCCCAGGTTCTCCGGCCATACAGCACGGTGTGGGGTCTGCGCGGTGCGACGCTCTGCGCGGTGTAACGCTCTGCCTGCCCCCCAGGTTCTCCGGCCATACAGCACGGTGTGGGGTCTGCGCGGTGCAACGCTCTGCGGGGTGCGACGCTCTGCCTGCCCCCAGGTTCTCCGGCCATACAGCACGGTGTGGGGTCTGCGCGGTGCGACGCTCTGCGGGGTGTAATGCTCTGCCTGCCCCCCAGGTTCTCCGGCCATACAGCACGGTGTGGGGTCTGCGCGGTGCGACGCTCTGCGGGGTGTAATGCTCTGCCTGCCCCCCAGGTTCTCCAGCCATACAGCACGGTGTGGGGTCTGCGCGGTGCGACGCTCTGCGGGGTGCGACGCTCTGCCTGCCCCCAGGTTCTCCGGCCATACAGCACGGTGTGGGGTCTGCGCGGTGCGACGCTCTGCGGGGTGTAACGCTCTGCCTGCCCCCCAGGTTCTCCGGCCATACAGCACGGTGTGGGGTCTGCGCGGTGCGACGCTCTGCGGGGTGTAATGCTCTGCCTGCCCCCCAGGTTCTCCGGCCATACAGCACGGTGTGGGGTCTGCGCGGTGCGACGCTCTGCGGGGTGCGACGCTCTGCCTGCCCCCCAGGTTCTCCGGCCATACAGCACGGTGTGGGGTCTGCGCGGTGCGACGCTCTGCGGGGTGTAATGCTCTGCCTGCCCCCAGGTTCTCCGGCCATACAGCACGGTGTGGGGTCTGCGCGGTGCGACGCTCTGCGGGGTGCGACGCTCTGCCTGCCCCCCTGGTTCTCCGGCCATACAGCACGGTGTGGGGTCTGCGCGGTGCGATGCTCTGCGGGGTGTATGGCTGAGGCCCTGCTGTGATTGGCGGCGCGCGCCCCTTACGCTGCCAGCTCCTGGTGGTTTGCTGCGCTGACGCGTCACGTGGTGCGGCAGTCGGCCAATGAGGAGGGGAGCTACGGGAGGGAGGTCTGATCTGCACTGTCCTCTGTACAGCGTGTGTGTCTTGTGTGTGTGTGTGTGTCAGTGTGTGTCAGTGTGTGTCAGTGTGTGCGTGCGTGCGTGCGTGCGTGCGTGTGTAGGAGCAGCACGGAGAGCGAGCAGCAGAGGGCATGTATGGGGGCTCGCTGCATTCTCTTGCAGCCCTCCGCTCAAACCACGCCTCTCTCCCCCCCCCTCCCGCTCCCTACAGACCGCAGGTAGCGGTCAATTGCCTCTCAACGCGTTGCATGCAGTGCGGGCGCTGACTGACTGACTGAGGCAGCGGGGCCTCGGCCTAACGCTCTGCCAGCCCCCCCCGGTCCTGCGCCCGTACAGCACGGTGTGGGGACTGCGGGGTGCGACGCTCTGCTCGGTGTAACGCTCTGCGGGGTGCGACGCTCTGCGCGGTGTAACGCTCTGCGGGGTGTAACGCTCTGCGGGGTGCGACGCTCTGCTCGGTGTAACGCTCTGCCTCCCCCAGGTCCTGCGCCTGTACAGCACGGTGTGGGGTCTGCGGGTGCGACGCTCTGCGTGGTGTAACGCTCTGCGGGGTGCGACGCTCTGCGGGGTGCGACGCTCTGCGGGGTGCGACGCTCTGCGGGGTGCGACGCTCTGCGGGGTGCAACGCTCTGCGGGGTGCAACGCTCTGCGGGGTGTAACGCTCTGCGGGTGCGACGCTCTGCGCGGTGTAACGCTCTGCGGGGTGCGACGCTCTGCGGGGTGCGACGCTCTGCGGGGTGCGACGCTCTGTGCGGTGTAACGCTCTGCGGGGTGCGACGCTCTGCGGGGTGCGACGCTCTGCGGGGTGCGACGCTCTGCTCGGTGTAACGCTCTGCCTCCCCCCAGGTCCTGCGCCCGTACAGCACGGTGTGGGGTCTGCGCGTGCGACGCTCTGCGGGGTGCGACGCTCTGCTCGGTGTAACGCTCTGCGGGGTGCGACGCTCTGCGGGGTGTAACGCTCTGCGGGGTGCGACGCTCTGCGCGGTGTAACGCTCTGCCTCCCCCCAGGTCCTGCGCCCGTACAGCACGGTGTGGGGTCTGCGCGTGCGACGCTCTGCGGGGTGCGACGCTCTGCTCGGTGTAACGCTCTGCGGGGTGCGACGCTCTGCGTGGTGTAACGCTCTGCGGGGTGTAACGCTCTGCGGGGTGCGACGCTCTGCGCGGTGTAACGCTCTGCCTCCCCCCAGGTCCTGCGCCCGTACAGCACGGTGTGGGGTCTGCGCGTGTGGGATTATTACACACACGAGGCCCTGAGTGAGGGGCCCTCATATGACTGGGAGCTGCTCCAGGGGCCACAGCAAGAGGAGCCTGAGAGACACGATGGCTCCGCCCCCCAGACCAAGCGCAAGGTCATCTGGCCGTCGTATAACTCGCCAGGACGCATCCAGCCGGACGCCATCACCCGCCTGCTGGAGGTCACGCACCGCTGGGGGCTCCCACCTTCCCTCTCCGCCTACCGTCTTCTGTCCCCTTTCTCCATCCCCCCCCCTTTCTCCTTCCCCCCCTTTCTCCTTCCCCCCCCTTTCTCCTTCCCCCCAGATTTCTCCTCCCCCCCCCTTTCTCCTCCCCCCCCCTTTCTCCTTCCCCCCCCTCTTTCTCCTCCCCCCCCCCTTTCTCCTTCCCCCTCTTTCTCCTTCCCCCCCCCCTTTCTCCTCCCCCCCCCTTTCTCCCCCCCCCCCTTTCTCCTTCCCCCCCCTTTCTCCTCCCCCCCTTTCTCCTTCCCCCTCTTTCTCCCCCCCCCCCTTTCTCCTTCCCTCCCCCCTTTCTCCTTCCCTCCCCTTTCTCCTCCCCCCCCTTTCTCCTTCCCCCTCTTTCTCCTTCCCCCCCCTTTCTCCTTCCCCCTCTCTCTCCTTTCCCCCCTTTCTCCTTCCCCCTCTTTCTCCTTCCCCCCCTTTCTCCTCCCCCCCCCTTTCTCCTTCCCCCTCTTTCTCCCTACCCCCTTTCTCCTCCCTTCCTTTCTCCTTCCTTCTCTCCCCTTTCTACTTCCCTCCCTCAGTTTCTCCTTCCCTCCCCTTTTTTCTCCCCCCCCTTTCTCCCCCCCCTTTCTCCTCCCCCCCCCTTTCTCCTTCCCCCTCTTTCTCCTTCCCCCCTTTCTCCTTTCCCCCCTTTCTCCTTTCCCCCCTTTCTCCTTCCCCCTCTTTCTCCTTCCCCCCCTTTCTCCTTCCCCCTCTTTCTCCCTCCCCCTCTTTCTCCCTACCCCCTTTCTCCTCCCTTCCTTTCTCCTTCCTTCTCTCCCCTTTCTACTTCCCTCCCTCGGTTTCTCCTTCCCTCCCCTTTCTCCTCCCCCCCTTTCTCCTCCCTTCCTTTCTCCTTCCTTCTCTCCCCTTTCTACTTCCCTCCCTCGCTTTCTCCTTCCCTCCCCCTTCCTGCCTCCCTACCCCCTTATTTGCCTCCATACCCCCCTTCCTGCCTCCCTTTCCCTCCCTCTCCTCCTTTCTGCTTCCTCCCCGTTCCCTCCCCCCCCCCTCCTTTCTCTCTTTCTTTCTCTGGCGTGCTCGCTTTCTGTCTCTGGCACTCTCTCTTTCTGTCTCTGGCGCTCTCTCTTTCTGTCTCTGGCGCTCTCTCTTTCTGTCTCTGGCGCTCTCTCTTTCTGTCTCTGGCGCTCTCTCTTTCTGTCTCTGGCGCTCTCTCTGTCTGTCTCTGGCGCTCTCTCTCTTTGCTTCTGACGCTCTCTGTCTCTGTGGGACGCTCTCTCTGTAGGAGTTGCAGGGCCTGGAGACAGAGCTGGGGCAGGTTCCTGAGCGCTGGAAGGAGACCTGGGATAAGATAAAGGCCGCACACAGGACCGACACTCGCCAAGAGAGCCGGGTGCGTATACACACACCGCCGCCGTATACACACACCGCCGCCGTATACACACACCGCCGTATACTCACACCGCCGCCTTATACACACACCGCCGCCGTATACACACACCGCCGCCGTATACACACACCGCCGTATACACACACCGCCGCCTTATACACACACCGCCGCCGTATACACACACCGCCGCCGTATACGCACACCGCCGCCGTATACTCACACCGCCGTCGTATACTCACACCGCCGCCGTATACACACACCGCCGCCGTATACACACACCGCCGCCGTATACACACACCGCCGTATACTCACACCGCCGCCGTATACACACACCGCCGTATACTCACACCGCCGCCGTATACACACACCGCCGCCGTATACACACACCGCCGCCGTATACACACACCGCCGCCGTATACTCACACCGCCGCCGTATACTCACACCGCCGTATACACACACCGCCGTATACACACACCGCCGTATACTCACACCGCCGCCGTATACACACACCGCCGCCGTATACACACACCGCCGCCGTATACACACACCGCCGCCGTATACACACACCGCCGCCGTATACACACACCGCCGCCGTATACACACACCGCCGTATACACACACCGCCGTATACTCACACCGCCGCCGTATACACACACCGCCGCCGTATACACACACCGCCGCCGTATACACACACCGCCGCTGTATACACACACCGCCGCCGTATACACACACCGCCGTATACTCACACCGCCGCCGTATACACACACCGCCGCCGTATACACACACCGCCGCCGTATACACACACCGCCGCCGTATACGCACACCGCCATGTATGTATGTATGTATGTCTTTATTTGTATAGCGCCATAAATGTACATAGCGCTTCACAGTAGTAATACATGTCATATAAATAACAAATATAAATAACAGATCATGGGAATAAGTGCTTCAGACATACTGTAAAAGTAACATTAAGGAAGGAGTCCCTGCTCCGAGGAGCTTACAATCTAATTGGTAGGTAGGGAGAACGTACAGAGACAGTAGGAGGGAGTTCTGGTAAGTGCGTCTGCAGGGGGCCAAGCTTTGTGTCATGTGTCCATGATTATCCAGTGCTACTCATATGCTTCTTTAAGCAGATGTGTCTTAAGGTGGGTCTTAAAGGTGGATAGCGAGGGGGCTAGTCGGGTATTGAGGGGAAGGGCATTCCAGAGGTGTGGGGCAGAAAGTGAGAAAGGTTTAAGGCGGGAGAGGGCTTTAGATACAAAGGGGGTAGAAAGAAGACATCCTTGAGCAGAACGCAAGAGTCGGGATGGTGCATAGCGAGAAATTAGGGCTGAGATGTAAGGAGGAGCAGAAGAGTGTAAAGCTTTAAAAGTGAGCAGGAGAATTGAGTGTGAGATACGCGATTTAATCGGAAGCCAGGAGAGGGATTTCAGGAGGGGAGACGCTGAGACAGATCTAGGAAAGAGTAGCGTGATTCTGGCAGCAGCGTTTAGGATAGATTGTAGGGGAGGCAGGAAGGCCGGACAGCAGGAGGTTACAGTAATCAAGACGGGAGAGAATGAGGGCCTGAGTCAGAGTTTTAGCAGTTGAGTAACAGAGGAAAGGGCATATCTTTGTGATATTGCGGAGGAAAAAGCGACAAGTTTTAGAAACGTTTTGAATATGAGAGGAGAATGAGAGAGAGGAATCAAGTGTGACCCCTAGGCAGCGTGCTTGGGCTACTGGGTGAATGATCGTATTTCCAATAGCAATGTGGAAGGATGTAGTAGGGCCAGGTTTGGGAGGTAGTATAAGGAGCTCTGTTTTTGCCATGTTAAGTTTCAGTCGGCGGAGGGCCATCCAGGATGATATTCCAGAGAGACATTCAGAAACTTTGGTTTGTACAGCAGGTGTAAGGTCGGGGGTTGAAAGGTAAATTTGTGTGTCGTCAGCATAGAGGTGATATTTAAACCCAAAAGATGTTATTAGGTCACCTAGAGAGAGTGTGTAGAGAGAAAAGAGAAGGGGTCCCAGGACAGAGCCCTGGGGTACCCTCACAGAGAGATCAATAGAGGAGGAGGAGGTGTTAGCAGAAGAGACACTGAAAGTACGATGGGAGAGGTAGGATGAGATCCAGGATAGAGCTTTGTTCCGAATACCAAGAGTATGGAGAATGTGAAGGAGAAGAGGGTGGCGGCCATGGTGTCAAATGCTGCAGAGAGGTCGAGTAATATGAGCAGAGTGTAATGACCTCTGTCTTTGGCAGCCATATAC
Source organism: Ascaphus truei (assembly GCF_040206685.1). Lineage (NCBI taxonomy): Eukaryota > Metazoa > Chordata > Amphibia > Anura > Ascaphidae > Ascaphus > Ascaphus truei. The sequence continues at coordinate 4,236,585 of NC_134487.1, forward strand.
TCACACCGCCGCCGTATACTCACACCGCCGCCGTATACACACACACCGCCATATACTCACACCGCCGCCGTATACTCACACCGCCGCCGTATACACACACCGCCGTATACACACACCGCCGTATACACACACCGCCATATACTCACACCGCCGCCGTATACACACACACCGCCGTATACACACACCACCATATACTCACACCGCCGCCGTATACTCACACCGCCGCCGTATACACACACCGCCGTATACACACACCGCCATATACTCACACCGCCGCCGTATACACACACCGCCGTATATACACACCGCCGCCGTATACACACACCGCCGACCGTATACACACACCGCCGCCGTATACACACACCGCCATATACTCACACCGCCGCCGTATACTCACACCGCCGCCGTATACACACACCGCCGTATACACACACCGCCGCCGTATACACACACCGCCGCCGTATACACACACCGCCGCCGTATACGCACACCGCCGTATACTCACACACCGCCGTACACGCACACCGCCGTATGCACACACACCGCCGTATACACACACCGCCATATACACACACACCGCCGTTTACACGCACACACCGCCGTATACACACACCGCCGTATACACACACCGCCATATACTCACACCGCCGCCGTATACACACCGCCATATACTCACACCGCCGTATGCACACACCGCCGTATACACACACCGCCGTATACACACACCGCCATATACTCACACCGCCGCCGTATACTCACACCGCCGCCGTATACACACACACACCGCCGTATACACACACCGCCATATACTCACACCGCCGCCGTATACTCACACCGCCGTATACACACACCGCCGTATACACACACCGCCGCCGTATACTCACACCGCCGTATACACACACCGCTGCCGTATACACACACAGCGCCGTATACACACACCGCCGTTTACACACACACCGCCGTATGCACACACCGCCGTATACGCACACCGCCGTTTACACACACACCGCCGTATGCACACACCGCCGTATACACACACCGCTGCCGTATACACACACACCGCCGTACACGCACACCGCCGTATGCGCACACACCGCCGTATACACACACCGCCATATACACACACACCGCCGTTTACACACACACCGCCGTATGCACACACCGCCGTATACACACACCGCCGTATACACACACCGCCGCCGTATACACACACCGCCGCCATATACTCACACCGCCGCCGTATACACACACCGCCGTATACACACACACCGCCGTATACGCACAACGCCGTATACACACACCGCCGAATATACACACCGCCGTATACACACACCGCCGCATACACACACCGCCGTATACACACACACCGCCGTATACACACACACCGCCGTATACGCACAACGCCGTATACACACACACACACCGCCGTATACACACACACCGCCGTATACGCACACACCGCCGAATATACACACCGCCGAATATACACACCGCCGCATACACACACCGCCGCATACACACACACCGCCGCATACACACACACCGCCGTATGCACACACCGCCGTATACACACACCGACGTATACACACCGCCGCCGTTTACACACACACCGCCGTATGCACACACCGCCGTATACACACACCGCCGTATACACACACCGCCATATACTCACACCGCCGCCGTATACACACACACCGCCGTATACGCACACCGCCGTATACACACACCGCCATATACTCACACCGCCGCCGTATACACACACACCGCCGTATACGCACACCGCCGTATACTCACACCGCCGCCGTATACTCACACCGCCGCCGTATACACACACACCGCCATATACTCACACCACCGCCGTATACACACACCGCTGCCGTATACACACACACAGTGCCGTATACACACACACCGCCATATACGCACACCGCCGTATGCACACACCGCTGCCGTATACACACACAACGCCGTATACACACACAACGCCGTATACACACACCGCCGAATATACACACCGCCGTATACACACACCGCCGCATACACACACACCGCCGTATATGCACAACGCCGTATACACACACCGCCGAATATACACACCGCCGCATACACACACCGCCGCATACACACACCGCCGCATACACACACACCGCCGCATACACACACCGCCGCATACACACACACCGCCGCATACACACACCGCCGTATGCACACACCGCCGTATATACACACCGCCGAATATACACACCGCCGCATACACACACCGCCGCATACACACACACCGCCGCATACACACACACCGCCGTATACACACCGCCGTATACACACACCACCGTATACACACACCGCCGTATACACACCGCCACATACACACACACCGCCGTATACACACACCGCCGTATGCACACACCGACGTATACACACACCGACGTATACACACCGCCGCATACACACACCGCCGCATACACACACACCGCCGTATGCACACACCGCCGTATATACACACCGCCGCATACACACACCGCGGCATACACACACACCGCCGCATACACACACACCGCCGTATACACACACACCGCCGCATACACACACCGCCGCATACACACACACCGCCGTATACACACACCGCCGTATATACACACCGCCGAATATACACACCGCCGCATACACACACTGCCGCATACACACACACCGCCGCATACACACACACCGCCGTATACACACCGCCGTATACACACACCGCCGTATACACACACCGCCGTATACTCACCGCCGCATACACACACACCGCCGTATACACACACCGCCGTATACACACACCGCCGTATACTCACCGCCGCATACACACACACCGCCGTATACACACACCGCCGTATGCACACACCGACGTATACACACACCGACGTATACACACCGCCGCATACACACACCGCCGTATACACACACCGCCGTATTCACACCGCCGCATACACACACCGCCGCATACACACACCGCTGTATACACACACCGCCGTATACACACACTGCCGTATACACACCGCCGCATTCACACACACCGCCGTATACACAGACCGCCGCCGTATACACACACACACTGCCGTATACACACACACACACTGCCGCATACACACACACCGCCGTACACACACCGCCGCCGTATACACACACACCGCCGCATACACACACCGCCGCCGTATACACACACACCGCCGCCGTATACACACACACCGCCGCATGCACACACCGCTGCCGTATACGCACACCGCCGTATACGCACACCGCCGTATACTCACACACCGCCGCATGCACACACCGCTGCCGTATACGCACACCGCCGTATACGCACACCGCCGTATACTCACACACCGCCGTACACGCACACCGCCGTATGCACACACACCGCCGTATACACACACCGCCGTATGCACACACACCGCCGTATACACACACCGCCGTATACACACACACCGCCGTATACACACACCGCTGCCGTATACACACACACCGCCGTATACACACACACCGCCGTATACGCACACCGCCGAATATACACACCGCCGCATACACACACCGCCGCATACACACACACCGCCGTATACGCACACCGCCGTATACTCACACACCGCCGTACACGCACACCGCCGTATGCACACACACCGCCGTATACACACACCGCCATATACACACACACCGCTGTTTACACACACACCGCCGTATGCACACACCGCCGTATACACACACACCGCCGTATACACACACACCGCCGTATACACACACACCGCCGTATACACACACACCGCCGTATACACACACACCGCCGTATGCACACACCGCTGCCGTATACACACACCGCTGCCGTATACACACACACCGCCGTATACACACACACCGCCGAATATACACACCGCCGCATACACACACCGCCGCATACACACACCGCCGCATACACACACACCGCCGCATACACACACACCGCCGCATACACACACACCGCCGTATACGCACACCGCCGTATACTCACACACCGCCGTACACGCACACCGCCGTACACGCACACCGCCGTATGCACACACACCGCCGTATGCACACACCGCCGTATACACACACACCGCCGTATACACACACACCGCCGTATACACACACACCGCCGTATACACACACACCGCCGTATGCACACACCGCTGCCGTATACACACACCGCTGCCGTATACACACACACCGCCGTATGCACACACACCGCCGAATATACACACCGCCGCATACACACACACCGCCGCATACACACACACCGCCGTATACACACCGCCGCATACACACACACACACACACCGCCGTATACACAGACCGCCGCCGTATACACACACACACACTGCCGTATACACACACACACACTGCCGTGTACACACACCGCCGCCGCATACACACACACCGCCGTACACACACCGCCGCCGTATACACACACATACACCGCCGCATACACACACATACACCGCCGCCGTATACACACACACCGCCACATACACACACACCGCTGTATACGCACACCGCCGCATACACACACACACCGCCGTATACACACCGCTGCATACACACACACACCGCCGTATACACACCGCTGCATACACACACACACCGCCGTATACACATTCTGCCATATACACACACCGCCGTATACACACACCACCGCCGTATACACACACCGCCGCCGTATACACACACACACCGCCGTATACACACACCGCCGCCGTATACACACACACCTCCACCGTATACACACACCGCCGCCGTATACACACACACCTCCACCGTATACACACACCACTGTCTACACACACACCGCCGTAAACACACACCGCCGTATACACACATTGTCGTATACACACACCGCCGTATGCACACACCGCCGTATACGCTCACCGCCGCCGTATACACGCATACCGCCGTATACGCACACACCGCTGTATACGCACACACCGCCGTATACACACACCGCCGTATACACACCGTAGTGCATACGTGCACACACCGCGGCATACACTCCTCCCGTCACTGCTGTATACCCCCCTGCCCCTCTTACCGGGGCATCCCTGGAAGGTGCCCCCTAGGTGCTGCCTGGAGCTCCCTTGGTACTCAGGGCATTGGGGCAGATATTTGCACTGTTGTGTTAGGCGGGACATGCGTGGGGTACGGGCTTGCCGTGGTTGGTGGTGTTCGGGTGGCATCTTGTGGTCAGGACATGGCGTGGGTTCTGGTTCGGTTCTGGTTCGGTTCTGGGTCGGACGGTAGTACCCGTGGGGCCTCCTCAGCGCGGCGAGGTAACGGTCTCATTCTCGCACACAGAAGTCCAGCCCTCTGCTGATGGCATCGAATGTCTCCACTCAGCGCCACTCGCTCGGCGTGTACCTGCAGGAGAGCGGCGTGGGCTCCACGCTGAACCTGAGCATGGAGAGCGCGCAAAGTGCGACCAGTACACCCAGCGGGACCGGGAAACTGGGCGCACGCAACAGCACCAGCACCTTATACAGCCAGTTCAACACTGCGGAGAGAGAGAACAGGTAACAACCCAACACACAGCACTGCGGGGGGAGAGAGAGCAGGTAACACACCCCAACACACAGCACTGCGGGGGGAGAGAGAACAGGTAACACAACCAACACACAGCACTGCGGGGGGAGAGAGAACAGGTAACACAACCCAACACACAGCACTGCGGGGGAGAGAGAACAGGTAACACAACCCAACACACAGCACTGCGGGAAGAGAGAACAGGTAACACAACCCAACACACAGCACTGCGGGGGAGAGAGAACGGGTAACACAACCCAACACACAGCACTGCGGGGAGAGAGAACAGGTAACACAACCCAACACACAGCACTGCGGGGAGAGAGAACAGGTAACACAACCCAACACACAGCACTGCGGGGGGAGAGAGAGCAGGTAACACAACCCAACACACAGCACTGCGGGGGGAGAGAGAACAGGTAACACAACCAACACACAGCACTGCGGGGGGAGAGAGAACAGGTAACACAACCCAACACACAGCACTGCAGGGGAGAGAGAACAGGTAACACAACCCAACACACAGCACTGCGGGAAGAGAGAACAGGTAACACAACCCAACACACAGCACTGCGGGGGAGAGAGAACGGGTAACACAACCCAACACACAGCACTGCGGGGAGAGAGAACAGGTAACACAACCCAACACACAGCACTGCGGGGAGAGAGAACAGGTAACACAACCCAACACACAGCACTGCGGGGGGAGAGAGAGCAGGTAACACAACCCAACACACAGCACTGCGGGGGGAGAGAGAGCAGGTAACACACCCCAACACACAGCACTGCGGGGAGAGAGCAGGTAACACAACCCAACACACAGCACTGCGGGGAGAGAGAACAGGTAACACAGCCCGACACACAGCACTGCGGGGGGAGAGAGAGCAGGTAACACAACCCAACACACAGCACTGCGGGGGGAGAGAGAGCAGGTAACACAACCCAACACACAGCACTGCGGGGGGAGAGAGAGCAGGTAACACAACCCAACACACAGCACTGCGGGGGAGAGAGAACGGGTAACACAACCCAACACACAGCACTGCGGGGGGAGAGAGAGCAGGTAACACAACCCAACACACAGCACTGCTGGGGGAGAGAGAGCAGGTAACACAACCCAACACACAGCACTGCGGGGGAGAGAGAACAGGTAACACAACCCAACACACAGCACTGCGGGGGGAGAGAGAGCAGGTAACACAACCCAACACACAGCACTGTGGGGGGAGAGAGAGCAGGTAACACAACCCAACACACAGCACTGCGGGGGAGAGAGAACAGGTAACACAACCCAACACACAGCACTGCGGGGGGAGAGAGAGCAGGTAACACAACCCAAGACACAGCACTGCGGGGGAGAGAGAGCAGGTAACACAACCCAAGACACAGCACTGCGGGGGAGAGAGAGCAGGTAACACAACCCAACACACAGCACTGCGGGGGAGAGAGAACGGGTAACACAACCCAACCCACAGCACTGCGGGGAGAGAGAACGGGTAACACAACCCAACACACAGCACTGCGGGGGGAGAGAGAACAGGTAACACAATCCAACACACAGTACTGCGGGGAGAGAACAGGTAACACAACCCAACACACAGCACTGTGGGGGAGAGAGCACAGGTAAAACAGCCCAACACACAGCACTGCGGGGAGAGAACAGGTAACACAACCCAACACACAGTACTGCGGGGAGAGAGAGAGCAGGTAACACAACCTAACACACAGCACTGCGGGGAGAGAGAGAGCAGGTAACACAACCTAACACACAGCACTGCGGGGAGAGAGAACAGGTAACACAGCCCAACACACAGCACTGCAGAGAGAGAACAGGTAACACAACCCAACACACAGCACTGTGGGGGAGAGAGAACAGGTAACACAACCCAACACACAGCACTGCGGGGGAGAGAGAACAGGTAACACAACCCAACACACAGCACTGCGGGGGGAGAGAGAACAGGTAACACAACCCAACACACAGCACTGCAGGGGGAGAGAACAGGTAACACAACCCAACACACAGCACTGCGGGGAGAGAGAACGGGTAACACAACCCAACACACAGCACTGCGGGGAGAGAGAACGGGTAACACAACCCAACACACAGCACTGCGGGGAGAGAGAACAGGTAACACAGCCCAACACACAGCACTGCGGGGAGAGAGCAGGTAACACAACCCAACACACAGCACTGCGGGGGGAGAGAGAACAGGTAACACAACCCAACACACAGCACTGCGGGGAGAGAGCAGGTAACACAGCCCAACACACAGCACTGCGGGGAGAGAGAAAGCAGGTAACACAACCCAACACAGCACTTCGGGGAGAGAGAAAGCAGGTAACACAACCCAACACAGCACTGCGGGGAGAGAGCAGGTAACACAACCCAACACACAGCACTGCGGGGAGAGAGCAGGTAACACAACCCAACACACAGCACTGCGGGGAGAGAGCAGGTAACACAACCCAACACACAGCACTGCGGGGGAGAGAGAACAGGTAACACAACCCAACACACAGCACTGCGGGGGGAGAGAGAGCAGGTAACACAACCCAAGACACAGCACTGCGGGGGAGAGAGAGCAGGTAACACAACCCAACACACAGCACTGCGGGGGAGAGAGAGCAGGTAACACAACCCAACACACAGCACTGCGGGGGGAGAGAGAGCAGGTAACACAACCCAACACACAGCACTGCGGGGGAGAGAGAACAGGTAACACAACCCAACACACAGCACTGCGGGGGGAGAGAGATCAGGTAACACAACCCAACACACAGCACTGCGGGGGGAGAGAGAGCAGGTAACACAACCCAACACACAGCACTGCGGGGGAGAGAGAGCAGGTAACACAACCCAACACACAGCACTGCGGGGGGAGAGAGCAGGTAACACAACCCAAGACACAGCACTGCGGGGGAGAGAGAGCAGGTAACACAACCCAACACACAGCACTGCGGGGGAGAGAGAACGGGTAACACAACCCAACACACAGCACTGCGGGGGAGAGAGAACAGGTAACACAACCCAACACACAGCACTTCGGGGGAGAGAGAACGGGTAACACAACCCAACACACAGCACTGCGGGGGAGAGAGAACGGGTAACACAACCCAACACACAGCACTGCGGGGGAGAGAGAACGGGTAACACAACCCAACCCACAGCACTGCGGGGAGAGAGAACGGGTAACACAACCCAACACACAGCACTGCGGGGGGAGAGAGAACAGGTAACACAATCCAACACACAGTACTGCGGGGAGAGAACAGGTAACACAACCCAACACACAGCACTGTGGGGGAGAGAGCACAGGTAAAACAGCCCAACACACAGCACTGCGGGGAGAGAACAGGTAACACAACCCAACACACAGTACTGAGGGGAGAGAGAGAGCAGGTCACACAACCTAACACACAGCACTGCGGGCAGAGAGAGAGCAGGTAACACAACCTAACACACAGCACTGCGGGGAGAGAGAACAGGTAACACAGCCCAACACACAGCACTGCAGAGAGAGAACAGGTAACACAACCCAACACACAGCACTGTGGGGGAGAGAGAACAGGTAACACAACCCAACACACAGCACTGCGGGGGGAGAGAGAACAGGTAACACAACCCAACACACAGCACTGCGGGGAGAGAGAACAGGTAACACAACCCAACACACAGAACTGCAGGGGGAGAGAACAGGTAACACAACCCAACACACAGCACTGCGGGGAGAGAGAACGGGTAACACAACCCAACACACAGCACTGCGGGAAGAGAGAACGGGTAACACAACCCAACACACAGCACTGCGGGGAGAGAGAACAGGTAACACAGCCCAACACACAGTACTGCGGGGAGAGAACAGGTAACACAACCCAACACACAGCACTGTGGGGGAGAGAGCACAGGTAAAACAGCCCAACACACAGCACTGCGGGGAGAGAACAGGTAACACAACCCAACACACAGTACTGAGGGGAGAGAGAGAGCAGGTAACACAACCTAACACACAGCACTGCGGGGAGAGAGAGAGCAGGTAACACAACCTAACACACAGCACTGCGGGGGGAGAGAGAGCAGGTAACACAACCTAACACACAGCACTGCGGGGAGAGAGAACAGGTAACACAGCCCAACACACAGCACTGCAGAGAGAGAACAGGTAACACAACCCAACACACAGCACTGTGGGGGAGAGAGAACAGGTAACACAACCCAACACACAGCACTGCAGGGGAGAGAGAACAGGTAACACAACCCAACACACAGCACTGCGGGGGGGGAGAGAACAGGTAACACAACACAACCCAACACACAGCACTGCGGGGAGAGAGAACAGGTAACACAACCCAACACACAGCACTGCAGGGGGAGAGAACAGGTAACACAACCCAACACACAGCACTGCGGGGAGAGAGAACGGGTAACACAACCCAACACACAGCACTGCGGGGAGAGAGAACGGGTAACACAACCCAACACACAGCACTGCGGGGAGAGAGAACAGGTAACACAGCCCAACACACAGCACTGCGGGGAGAGAGCAGGTAACAAAACCCAACACACAGCACTGCGGGGGGAGAGAACAGGTAACACAACCCAACACACAGCACTGCGGGGGAGAGAGAACAGGTAACACACCCCAACACACAGCACTGCGGGGAGAGAGCAGGTAACACAACCCAACACACAGCACTGCGGGGAGAGAGAACAGGTAACACAGCCCGACACACAGCACTGCGGTGAGAGAGAAAGCAGGTAACACAACCCAACACAGCACTGCGGGGAGAGAGAAAGCAGGTAACACAACCCAACACAGCACTGCGGGGAGAGAGAAAGCAGGTAACACAACCCAACACACAGCACTGCGGAGAGAGAGAAAGCAGGTAACACAACCCAACACAGCACTGCGGGGAGAGAGAAAGCAGGTAACACAACCCAACACACAGCACTGCGGAGAGAGAGAACGGATAACACACCCCAACACACAGCACTGCGGGGGGAGAGAGAACAGGTAACACAGCCCGACACACAGCACTGCGGTGAGAGAGCAGGTAACACAACCCAACACACAGCACTGCGGGGGGAGAGAGAACAGGTAACACAACCCAACACACAGCACTGCGGGGAGAGAGCAGGTAACACAACCCAACACACAGCACTGCGGGGAGAGAGAACGGGTAACACACCCCAACACACAGCACTGCGGGGGGAGAGAGAACAGGTAACACAGCCCGACACACAGCACTGCGGTGAGAGAGCAGGTAACACAACCCAACACACAGCACTGCGGGGAGAGAGAACAGGTAACACAACCCAACACACAGCACTGCGGGGGGAGAGCAGGTAACACAACCCAACACACAGCACTGCGGAGAGAGAGAACGGGTAACACAGCCCAACACACAGCACTGCGGAGAGAGAGAACGGGTAACACAGCCCAACACACAGCACTGCGGGGGAGAGAGAACAGGTAACACAACCCAACACAGAACACTGCGGGGGAGAGATAGCAGGTAACACAACCAAACACACAGCACTGCGGGGGGAGAGAGCAGGTAACACAACCCAAGACACAGTACTGCGGGGGAGAGAGAGCAGGTAACACAACCCAACACACAGCACTGCGGGGGAGAGAGAGCAGGTAACACAACCCAACACACAGCACTGCGGGGGGAGAGAGAGCAGGTAACACAACCCAACACACAGCACTGCGGGGGAGAGAGAACAGGTAACACAACCCAACACACAGCACTGCGGGGGGAGAGAGATCAGGTAACACAACCCAACACACAGCACTGCGGGGGGAGAGAGAGCAGGTAACACAACCCAACACACAGCACTGCGGGGGAGAGAGAGCAGGTAACACAACCCAACACACAGCACTGCGGGGGGAGAGAGAGCAGGTAACACAACCCAAGACACAGCACTGCGGGGGAGAGAGAGCAGGTAACACAACCCAACACACAGCACTGCGGGGGAGAGAGAACGGGTAACACAACCCAACACACAGCACTGCGGGGGAGAGAGAACAGGTAACACAATCCAACACACAGTACTGCGGGGAGCGAACAGGTAACACAACCCAACACACAGCACTGTGGGGGAGAGAGCACAGGTAAAACAGCCCAACACACAGCACTGCGGGGAGAGAGAGAGCAGGTAACACAACCTAACACACAGCACTGCGGGGAGAGAGAACAGGTAACACAGCCCAACACACAGCACTGCAGAGAGAGAACAGGTAACACAACCCAACACACAGCACTGTGGGGGAGAGAGAACAGGTAACACAACCCAACACACAGCACTGCGGGGGAGAGAGAACAGGTAACACAACCCAACACACAGCACTGCGGGGGGAGAGAGAACAGGTAACACAACCCAACACACAGCACTGCGGGGAGAGAGAACAGGTAACACAACCCAACACACAGCACTGCAGGGGGAGAGAACAGGTAACACAACCCAACACACAGCACTGCGGGGAGAGAGAGCGGGTAACACAACCCAACACACAGCACTGCGGGGAGAGAGAACAGGTAACACAGCCCAACACACAGCACTGCGGGGAGAGAGCAGGTAACACAACCCAACACACAGCACTGCGGGGGGGGAGAGAACAGGTAACACAACCCAACACACAGCACTGCGGGGGAGAGAGAACAGGTAACACACCCCAACACACAGCACTGCGGGGAGAGAGCAGGTAACACAACCCAACACACAGCACTGCGGGGAGAGAGAACAGGTAACACAGCCCGACACACAGCACTGCGGTGAGAGAGAAAGCAGGTAACACAACCCAACACAGCACTGCGGGGAGAGAGAAAGCAGGTAACACAACCCAACACAGCACTGCGGGGAGAGAGAAAGCAGGTAACACAACCCAACACAGCACTGCGGAGAGAGAGAAAGCAGGTAACACACCCCAACACAGCACTGAGGGGAGAGAGAAAGCAGGTAACACAACCCAACACACAGCACTGCGGAGAGAGAGAACGGGTAACACACCCCAACACACAGCACTGCGGGGGGAGAGAGAACAGGTAACACAGCCCGACACACAGCACTGCGGTGAGAGAGCAGGTAACACAACCCAACACACAGCACTGCGGGGGAGAGAGAACAGGTAACACAGCCCGACACACAGCACTGCGGTGAGAGAGCAGGTAACACAACCCAACACACAGCACTGCGGGGAGAGAGCAGGTAACACAACACACAGCACTGCGGGGGGAGAGCAGGTAACACAACCCAACACACAGCACTGCGGGGAGAGAGCAGGTAACACAACCCAACACACAGCACTGCGGGGGGAGAGCAGGTAACACAACCCAACACACAGCACTGCGGGGAGAGAGCAGGTAACACAACCCAACACACAGCACTGCGGGGGGAGAGCAGGTAACACAACCCAACACACAGCACTGCGGGGAGAGAGAACGGGTAACACACCCCAACACACAGCACTGCGGGGGGAGAGCAGGTAACACAACCCAACACACAGCACTGCGGAGAGAGAGAACAGGTAACACAACCCAACACAGCACTTCGGAGAGAGAGAACGGGTAACACAACCCAACACACAGCACTGCGGGGGGAGAGAGCAGGTAACACAACCCAACACACAGCACTGCGGGGGGAGAGAGCAGGTAACACAACCCAACACACAGCACTGCGGGGGGAGAGAGCAGGTAACACAACCCAACACACAGCCCTTGCTCTGCCCGTGTAACACGGAACGAGATGATCTGGGGGAGACTCAGGGTTCCGTGCGTCCTCCGCAGGTCCTACGAGGGTTCTCTGTATAAGAGAGGCGCGTTCATGAAGCCATGGAAACCGCGCTGGTTTGTGTTGGACAAGACGAAACACCAGGTGAGGGCTAACCCTCCACCCCCCTCCCTTTTGTCCCCCTCCACCCCCCCTCCCTTTTGTCCCCCTCCACCCCCCCTCCCTTTTGTCCCCCTCCACCCCCCTCCCTCTTCTCCGCCTCCACCCCCCCTCCCTCTTCTCCCCCACCACCCCCCCTCCCTCTTCTCCCCCACCACCCCTCCTCTTCTCCCCCACCACCCCTCCTTCTCCCCCACCACCCTCCCTCTTCTCCCCCACCACCCCCCCTCCCTCTTCTCCCCCACCACCCCCCCTCCCTCTTCTCCCCCACCACCCCCCTCCCTCTTCTCCCCCACCACCCCCCTCCCTCTTCTCCCCCACCACCCCCCCTCCCTCTTCTCCCCCACCACCCCCCCTCCCTCTTCTCCCCCACCACCCCTCCTCTTATCCCCCACCACCCCTCCTCTTCTCCCCCACCACCCCTCCTCTTCTCCCCCACCACCCCTCCTCTTCTCCCCTTCCACCCCCCTCTTCTCCCCCTCCACCCCCCTCTTCTCCCCCTCCACCCCCCCTCTTCTTCCCCTCCACCCCCCCGTTGACCCTCTTCCCCCCCTTCTCTACCACCCTCTTCCTCTCCTCCACCCTCTTCCCCCCCTTCTCTACCACCCTCTTCCCCCTTCTCCGCCCTCGTCCTCCCCCCTTGTCCCCTCTACCCACCTCCCCTCCATCCACCCCCTTCTCTCCTCCCCTCCACCCTCTTCCCCTCTCCCGTTCACCCCATTCCCCCTTTCCCCCCGTTCACCCCCTCCCCCAACCCCGTTCACCCGCCTCCAACCCAGTTCACCCCCTACCCCCCTCCACCCCCTACCCCCCTCCCTCCACACACACACACTCTCCCCTCCACCCCCTACCCCCCTCCCCTTCCCTCCACTCCTACCCCCCCTCCCCTCCATCCCCTCCCTCCCCTTCACCCCCCTCCTTCCCTCCCCTTCACCCCCCTCCTTCCCTCCACCTCTCTCCCACTACCCTTCCCCTCCTCTCCCCCTTTCCCCACCTCTCCCTTCCCCTCCTCTCCCCCTTTCCCCAGCTCTCCCCCCTCTCCCTTCCCCTCCTTTCTCTTGCTTCCCTTTCTGCCCCCTTCCCCCCCTCACATGCCTCTCTCCCCCCATTAGCTGCGATACTACGAGAGCCGCACGGACACAGAATGTAAAGGGCAGATTGACCTGGCCGAGGTAGAGGCCGTGACACCAGGAACTCAGACTATGTCGGCCCCCAAAACCGTGGACTCCAGAGCGTTTTTCGATGTGAGTGACATGCCACCGCATCTCTCTCTGTCTCTCTCTGTCTCTCTCTCTCTCTCTCTGTATCTCTCTCCCTCTGTGTGTCTCTCTCTCCCTCTGTCTGTCTGTGTGTCTCGCTCTCTCTCTTTCTGTCTCGCTCTCTCTTTCTGTCTCTCTTTGTGTGTGTGTCTCTTGATCTGTGTGTGTCTGTGTGTGTGTTTGTGTCTCTCTGTGCTCGGGTCCTGCGTCTCTGTGCTCGGGTCCTGCGTCTCTGTGCTCGGGTTCTGCGTCTCTGTGCTCGGGTTCTCGTCTCTGTGCTCGGGTCCTGCGTCTCTGTGCTCGGGTTCTGCGTCTCTGTGCTCAGGTCCTGCGTCTCTGTGCTCGGGTCCTGCGTCTCTGTGCTCGGGTCCTGCGTCTCTGTGCCCTGGGTCTCTGTGCTCGGGTCCTGCGTCTCTGTGCTCGGGTCCGGCGTCTCTGCGCCCCGGGTCCTGGTTCTCTGCGCCCCAGGTCCTGGTTCTCTGCGCCCCAGGTCCTGGGTCTCTGCGCCCCGGGTCCTGGTTCTCTGCGCCCCGGGTCCTGGGTCTCTGCGCCCCAGGTCCTGGGTCTCTGTGCTCGGGTCCTGGGTCTCTGCGCCCCGGGTCCTGCGCCTCTGTGCTCGGGTCCTGCGTCTCTGTGCTCGGGTCCGACGTCTCTGTGCTCGGGTCCTGCGTCTCTGTGCTCGGGTCCTGGGTCTCTGTGCCCCGGGTCCTGCGTCTCTGTGCTCAGGTCCTGCGCCTCTGTGCTCGGGTCCTGCGTCTCTGTGCTCGGGTCCGACGTCTCTGTGCTCGGGTCCTGCGTCTCTGTGCTCGGGTCCTGGTTCTCTGTGCCCCGGGTCCTGCGTCTCTGTGCTCAGGTCCTGCGTCTCTGTGCTCGGGTCCTGCGTCTCTGTGCTCGGGTCCTGCGTCTCTGTGCCCTGGGTCTGTGTGCTCGGGTCCTGCGTCTCTGTGCTCGGGTCCTGCGTCTCTGTGCCCTGGGTCTCTGTGCTCGGGTCCTGCGTCTCTGTGCTCGGGTCCGGCGTTTCTGCGCCCTGGGTCTCTGTGCCCCGGGTCCTGCGTCTCTGTGCTCGGGTCTGGCGTCTCTGTGCCCCGGGTCCTGCGTCTCTGTGCTCGGGTCCTGCGTCTCTGTGCTCGGGTCCTGCGTCTCTGTGCTCGGGTCCTGCGTCTCTGTGCTCGGGTCCGACGTCTCTGTGCTCGGGTCCTGCGTCTCTGTGCTCGGGTCCTGGTTCTCTGTGCCCGGGTCCTGCGTCTCTGTGCTCAGGTCCTGCGTCTCTGTGCTCGGGTCCTGCGTCTCTGTGCTCGGGTCCTGCGTCTCTGTGCCCTGGGTCTCTGTGCTCGGGTCCTGCGTCTCTGTGCCCTGGGTCTCTGTGCTCGGGTCCTGCGTCTCTGTGCTCGGGTCCGGCGTTTCTGCGCCCCGGGTCCTGGGTCTCTGTGCCCCGGGTCCTGCGTCTCTGTGCTCGGGTCTGGCGTCTCTGTGCCCCGGGTCCTGCGTCTCTGTGCTCGGGTCCTGCGTCTCTGTGCTCGGGTCCTGCGTCTCTGTGCTCGGGTCCTGCGTCTCTGTGCTCGGGTCCTGCGTCTCTGTGCTCGGGTCCTGCGTCTCTGTGCTCGGGTCCTGCGTCTCTGTGCCCTGGGTCTCTGTGCTCGGGTCCTGCGTCTCTGTGCTCGGGTCCGGCGTCTCTGCGCCCCGGGTCCTGGTTCTCTGCGCCCCAGGTCCTGGTTCTCTGCGCCCCAGGTCCTGGTTCTCTGCGCCCCAGGTCCTGGGTCTCTGCGCCCCGGGTCCTGGTTCTCTGCGCCCCGGGTCCTGGGTCTCTGTGCTCGGGTCCTGCGTCTCTGTGCTCGGGTTCTGCGTCTCTGTGCTCGGGTTCTCGTCTCTGTGCTCGGGTCCTGCGTCTCTGTGCTCGGGTTCTGCGTCTCTGTGCTCAGGTCCTGCGTCTCTGTGCTCGGGTCCTGCGTCTCTGTGCTCGGGTCCTGCGTCTCTGTGCCCTGGGTCTCTGTGCTCGGGTCCTGCGTCTCTGTGCTCGGGTCCGGCGTCTCTGCGCCCCGGGTCCTGGTTCTCTGCGCCCCAGGTCCTGGTTCTCTGCGCCCCAGGTCCTGGGTCTCTGCGCCCCGGGTCCTGGTTCTCTGCGCCCCGGGTCCTGGGTCTCTGCGCCCCAGGTCCTGGGTCTCTGTGCTCGGGTCCTGGGTCTCTGCGCCCCGGGTCCTGCGCCTCTGTGCTCGGGTCCTGCGTCTCTGTGCTCGGGTCCGACGTCTCTGTGCTCGGGTCCTGCGTCTCTGTGCTCGGGTCCTGGGTCTCTGTGCCCCGGGTCCTGCGTCTCTGTGCTCAGGTCCTGCGCCTCTGTGCTCGGGTCCTGCGTCTCTGTGCTCGGGTCCGACGTCTCTGTGCTCGGGTCCTGCGTCTCTGTGCTCGGGTCCTGGTTCTCTGTGCCCCGGGTCCTGCGTCTCTGTGCTCAGGTCCTGCGTCTCTGTGCTCGGGTCCTGCGTCTCTGTGCTCGGGTCCTGCGTCTCTGTGCCCTGGGTCTGTGTGCTCGGGTCCTGCGTCTCTGTGCTCGGGTCCTGCGTCTCTGTGCCCTGGGTCTCTGTGCTCGGGTCCTGCGTCTCTGTGCTCGGGTCCGGCGTTTCTGCGCCCCGGGTCCTGGGTCTCTGTGCCCCGGGTCCTGCGTCTCTGTGCTCGGGTCTGGCGTCTCTGTGCCCCGGGTCCTGCGTCTCTGTGCTCGGGTCCTGCGTCTCTGTGCTCGGGTCCTGCGTCTCTGTGCTCGGGTCCTGCGTCTCTGTGCTCGGGTCCGACGTCTCTGTGCTCGGGTCCTGCGTCTCTGTGCTCGGGTCCTGGTTCTCTGTGCCCCGGGTCCTGCGTCTCTGTGCTCAGGTCCTGCGTCTCTGTGCTCGGGTCCTGCGTCTCTGTGCTCGGGTCCTGCGTCTCTGTGCCCTGGGTCTCTGTGCTCGGGTCCTGCGTCTCTGTGCTCGGGTCCTGCGTCTCTGTGCCCTGGGTCTCTGTGCTCGGGTCCTGCGTCTCTGTGCTCGGGTCCGGCGTTTCTGCGCCCCGGGTCCTGGGTCTCTGCGCCCCGGGTCCTGCGTCTCTGTGCTCGGGTCTGGCGTCTCTGTGCCCCGGGTCCTGCGTCTCTGTGCTCGGGTCCTGCGTCTCTGTGCTCGGGTCCTGCGTCTCTGTGCTCGGGTCCTGCGTCTCTGTGCTCGGGTCCTGCGTCTCTGTGCTCGGGTCCTGCGTCTCTGTGCTCGGGTCCTGCGTCTCTGTGCCCTGGGTCTCTGTGCTCGGGTCCTGCGTCTCTGTGCTCGGGTCCGGCGTCTCTGCGCCCCGGGTCCTGGTTCTCTGCGCCCCAGGTCCTGGTTCTCTGCGCCCCAGGTCCTGGGTCTCTGCGCCCCGGGTCCTGGTTCTCTGCGCCCCGGGTCCTGGGTCTCTGTGCTCGGGTCCTGCGTCTCTGTGCTCGGGTTCTGCGTCTCTGTGCTCGGGTTCTCGTCTCTGTGCTCGGGTCCTGCGTCTCTGTGCTCGGGTTCTGCGTCTCTGTGCTCAGGTCCTGCGTCTCTGTGCTCGGGTCCTGCGTCTCTGTGCTCGGGTCCTGCGTCTCTGTGCCCTGGGTCTCTGTGCTCGGGTCCTGCGTCTCTGTGCTCGGGTCCGGCGTCTCTGCGCCCCGGGTCCTGGTTCTCTGCGCCCCAGGTCCTGGTTCTCTGCGCCCCAGGTCCTGGGTCTCTGCGCCCCGGGTCCTGGTTCTCTGCGCCCCGGGTCCTGGGTCTCTGCGCCCCAGGTCCTGGGTCTCTGTGCTCGGGTCCTGGGTCTCTGCGCCCCGGGTCCTGCGCCTCTGTGCTCGGGTCCTGCGTCTCTGTGCTCGGGTCCGACGTCTCTGTGCTCGGGTCCTGCGTCTCTGTGCTCGGGTCCTGGGTCTCTGTGCCCCGGGTCCTGCGTCTCTGTGCTCAGGTCCTGCGCCTCTGTGCTCGGGTCCTGCGTCTCTGTGCTCGGGTCCGACGTCTCTGTGCTCGGGTCCTGCGTCTCTGTGCTCGGGTCCTGGTTCTCTGTGCCCCGGGTCCTGCGTCTCTGTGCTCAGGTCCTGCGTCTCTGTGCTCGGGTCCTGCGTCTCTGTGCTCGGGTCCTGCGTCTCTGTGCCCTGGGTCTGTGTGCTCGGGTCCTGCGTCTCTGTACTCGGGTCCTGCGTCTCTGTGCCCTGGGTCTCTGTGCTCGGGTCCTGCGTCTCTGTGCTCGGGTCCGGCGTTTCTGCGCCCCGGGTCCTGGGTCTCTGTGCCCCGGGTCCTGCGTCTCTGTGCTCGGGTCTGGCGTCTCTGTGCCCCGGGTCCTGCGTCTCTGTGCTCGGGTCCTGCGTCTCTGTGCTCGGGTCCTGCGTCTCTGTGCTCGGGTCCTGCGTCTCTGTGCTCGGGTCCGACGTCTCTGTGCTCGGGTCCTGCGTCTCTGTGCTCGGGTCCTGGTTCTCTGTGCCCCGGGTCCTGCGTCTCTGTGCTCAGGTCCTGCGTCTCTGTGCTCGGGTCCTGCGTCTCTGTGCTCGGGTCCTGCGTCTCTGTGCCCTGGGTCTCTGTGCTCGGGTCCTGCGTCTCTGTGCTCGGGTCCTGCGTCTCTGTGCCCTGGGTCTCTGTGCTCGGGTCCTGCGTCTCTGTGCTCGGGTCCGGCGTTTCTGCGCCCCGGGTCCTGGGTCTCTGTACCCCGGGTCCTGCGTCTCTGTGCTCGGGTCTGGCGTCTCTGTGCCCCGGGTCCTGCGTCTCTGTGCTCGGGTCCTGCGTCTCTGTGCTCGGGTCCTGCGTCTCTGTGCTCGGGTCCTGCGTCTCTGTGCTCGGGTCCTGCGTCTCTGTGCTCGGGTCCTGCGTCTCTGTGCTCGGGTCCTGCGTCTCTGTGCTCGGGTCCTGCGTCTCTGTGCCCGGGTCCTGCGTCTCTGTGCTCGGGTCCTGCGTCTCTGTGCTCGGGTCCTGCGTCTCTGTGCTCGGGTCCTGCGTCTCTGTGCTCGGGTCCTGCGTCTCTGTGCTCGGGTCCGGTGTTTCTGCGCCCCGGGTCCTGGGTCTCTGCGCCCCGGGTCCTGCGTCTCTGTGCTCGGGTCCTGGGTCTCTGTGCCCCGGGTCCTGCGTCTCTGTGCTCGAGTCCTGCGTCTCTGTGCTCGGGTTCTGCGTCTCTGCGCCCCGGGTCCTGGGTCTCTGCGCCCCGGGTTCTGCGTCTCTGCGCCCCGGGTCCTGCGTCTCTGCGCCCGGGTCCTGCGTCTCTGCGCCCCGGGTCCTGGGTCTCTGCGCCCCGGGTCCTGGGTCTCTGCGTCTCTGCGCCCCGGGTCCTGCGCCTCTGTGCTCGGGTCCTGCGTCTCTGTGCTCGGGTCCTGCGCCTCTGTGCTCGGGTCCTGGGTCTCTGTGCCCCGGGTCCTGCGTCTCTGTGCTCAGGTCCTGCGCCTCTGTGCTCGGGTCCTGCGTCTCTGTGCTCGGGTCCGACGTCTCTGTGCTCGGGTCCTGCGTCTCTGTGCTCGGGTCCTGGGTCTCTGTGCCCCGGGTCCTGCGTCTCTGTGCTCAGGTCCTGCGTCTCTGTGCTCGGGTCCTGCGTCTCTGTGCTTGGGTCCTGCGTCTCTGTGCCCTGGGTCTCTGTGCTCGGGTCCTGCGTCTCTGTGCTCGGGTCCGGCGTTTCTGCGCCCCGGGTCCTGGGTCTCTGTGCCCCGGGTCCTGCGTCTCTGTGCTCGGGTCTGGCGTCTCTGCGCCCCGGGTCCTGCGTCTCTGCGCCCCGGGTCCTGCGTCTCTGCGCCCCGGGTCCTGCGTCTCTGCGCCCCGGGTCCTGCGCCTCTGTGCTCGGGTCCTGCGTCTCTGTGCTCGGGTCCTGCGCCTCTGTGCCCTGGGTCTCTGTGCTCGGGTCCTGCGCCTCTGTGCTCGGGTCCTGCGCCTCTGTGCTCGGGTCCTGTGCCTCTGTGCTCGGGTCCTGCGTCTCTGTGCTCGGGTCCTGCGTCTCTGCGCCCCGGGTCCTGCGTCTCTGTGCTCGGGTCCTGCGTCTCTGTGCTCGGGTCCTGTGCCTCTGTGCTCGGGTCCTGCGTCTCTGCGCCCCGGGTCCTGCGTCTCTGCGCCCCGGGTCCTGGTTCTCTGCGCCCCGGGTTCTGCGTCTCTGCGCCCCGGGTCCTGCGTCTCTGTGCTCGGGTCCTGGTTCTCTGCGCCCCGGGTCCTGCGTCTCTGCGCCCCGGGTCCTGCGTCTCTGCGCCCCGGGTCCTGCGTCTCTGCGCCCCGGGTCCTGCGTCTCTGCGCCCCGGGTCCTGCGTCTCTGCGCCCCGGGTCCTGCGTCTCTGCGCCCCGGGTTCTGCGTCTCTGCGCCCCGGGTCCTGCGTCTCTGCGCCCCGGGTCCTGAGTCTCTGCGCCCCGGGTCTCTGTGGCCGGATGTGTCCGTCTCCCTGATGTCCTCTTGTCCTCTCCAGCTGAAGACGACCCGTCGCGTGTATAACTTCTGTGCTCTGGACGCTCTGCTCGCTCAGCAGTGGATCGACCGAATCCAGAGCTGCCTGTCGGACGCATGATATCCCACGAGTGACACCCCAAAACTGGCAGGGACACCCAGAATCTGGCACGGACACCCCTGAAAATGCTGACACTGGGGCACACCAAACCAGCTGAACCCCCTAAAACCAGTAATGAGGGGGCGCCCCAAATCATGTCGGGAGCCAAAACTACACGACACTGGATGAGCCCCTCTAAAAATTGCTGTGAGACGGACTTATAACAATAACAAGGATGTGAGATTCCCCTAAAGCTACAGCAGCTGGTAAGGGTACCGGGAAACTGCACCCCAAATCTGAGGCACATCACCCCCAGAGAGTCAGTTAGGATGAACTCTCCGTTCCAAAATTGTGAATGTGAAGCACCCAGAGGGCAGCTGGTGGGGGGGAGGGCGGGGGGGTTGGGGGAGTGCAGTCCCCATTAGTTGTCATGCACCCCCCAATACCCCCACCCACTCACCCCGTCTTATTATTAATCTCCCTGTAAAGAGTCCGTTCCCACATAGGATTGGATTAAGCTGGCTCCGGTGACGCTCCGGTGACACGTCGGGCGGCGCGGTTAATACGTCACAACCTGCGGATTCCGCACAAATACAAAGTCCGACGGATATAAATATTTGAAGTGGTCATTTCCCCCGTTGTTTTCACGCACTGCGCTCTGTGACGGCGGCAGAACACGACGGGATAAACGATGTCACAACTATCGGAAATGATTCTCAAATGTTTATACCGGTCGGATTGGTTTTACAATAAGACCACGCTCAGTGGGGGTGCTGCATTAAAGGCCGCCTGCGCCTGGCGTCAGGACACGCAGTGTGGGATTATGGGAAGGGGGTGGGGGTGCTGCATTAAAGGCAGGCTCCACCTGGCGACAGGACACGCAGTGTGGGATTATGGGAAGGGGGTGGGGGTGCTGCATTAAAGGCCGCCTGCGCCTGGCGTCAGGACACGCAGTGTGGGATTATGGGAAGGGGGTGGGGGTGCTGCATTAAAGGCAGGCTCCACCTGGCGACAGGACACGCAGTGTGGGATTATGGGGTGGGGGTGGGGGTGCTGCATTAAAGGCAGGCTCCACGTGGCGACAGGACACGCAGTGTGGGATTATGGGAAGGGGGTGGGGGTGCTGCATTAAAGGCAGGCTCCGCCTGGCGACAGGACACGCAGTGTGGGATTATGGGGTGGGGGTGGGGGTGCTGCATTAAAGGCCGCCTGCGCCTGGCGTCAGGACACGCAGTGTGGGATTATGGGAAGGGGGTGGGGGTGCTGCATTAAAGGCAGGCTCCACCTGGCGACAGGACACGCAGTGTGGGATTATGGGGTGGGGGTGGGGGTGCTGCATTAAAGGCCGCCTGCGCCTGGCGTCAGGACACGCAGTGTGGGATTATGGGAAGGGGGTGGGGGTGCTGCATTAAAGGCAGGCTCCACCTGGCGACAGGACACGCAGTGTGGGATTATGGGAAGGGGGTGGGGGTGCTGCATTAAAGGCCGCCTGCGCCTGGCGTCAGGACACGCAGTGTGGGATTATGGGGTGGGGGTGGAGGGGTGCTGCATTAAAGGCAGGCTCCGCCTGGCGACAGGACACGCAGTGTGGGATTATGGGGTGGGGGTGGAGGGGTGGACTCCCTTTCGTCCCGCACGTCTCCTCTTAGGAAAACAGGTGAAAACCACTAAGGATTTAATTCCTACTTCCATGTTATAGGGGCGCCCCTCACAGAGTGCATCCCCTGTATACAGAGAATGGGGAGACTGTCATATGAAAAGCATCTTGTACCAATAGTAATACAAATATTTAGCATAAGAACCTCACAGGCAGGAACACCCCAGTGCATTCTGGGCCGGACCTGTAAGCACCAGTCTGAAGATTGAAGGAGTAAGATGCAGCGCATGGCACACCGGCACGCAGTGACCTGTGGGATCCCGGCTACAGAACAATGTGTGTAATGCAGCGATGTTGACACCCGGTGGCCGCTGTGTGTATTGCTGGGGGTTAACAGGAAACCCTTGTCAAGTCGTTAACTGTATTTCAACTCTGTGGCTACTGTACTCCGTATAATTATTATTCTATTTGTATATTGCTGTATATAGAGCAATGTCCCAGTGCAGCACGGGGCTGGAGGGTGGGGTGTTATAGGAGGAGGGAGATACTTGATACTTTCACTGCAGGAGCGTTGGCACCGACGGTTTCCCCCCGCAGACTATAGATATATTACCTTTATGTTGGATTTATTAGCACTGCCGTACGAGACACATTTAGTTATAACACCTTTCCTATCGATATTACCATGTTTATTACTTCTCGGTGCGCCGAGGTAAACCTGCAGATAGCACAGATTCTGTAGCAGCGATTCCAAAGCCGCAGTGATCAGGTGTCAAATATAAAGAGGTTTTTAGGGAATCCCATTACTGGCCATTTTCGGTCGCCCCCAAAAAATAGTCTAGATCAATGTCTCCTAAATGCTAAACCACTGGATGATTTTACTGTGAACAGCGCGATCAGGATCAAAAATGTAAAAAAGGAGCTTTTATAAATATATATGTATATATATATATTTGCTAAGTGGGAGTGCACCTTTAGCACACCATTTTAAATGGCTGACAGCACACGCGCAGTACACAGGATCCCTCCTGGATAATATATTTATAGTGAGAGACATACATGTGCGTGTATATACGTGTCTGCGTACGTGAAGAGGTTAATAAAGCTGGTAGTGGCGGTAACTGGTCATGGCAGCGGGTTAGTCACATATCGCAGCGTCTGGCCCCCAGCTCCCACCTTACAGTGACTGAGAGGAGGAGAGCCACAGAGCGGGGCAGTAAGGCACTCTGCCACGGGGCAGTAAGTGCTGCGGGGCAGTAAGGCACTCTGCCACGGGGCAGTAAGTGCTGTGGGGTAGTAAGGCACTCTGCCACGGTGCTGTAAGTGCTGCGGGGCAGTAAGGCACTCTGCCACGGGGCAGTAAGTGCTGCGGGGCAGTAAGGCACTCTGCCACGGGGCAGTAAGTGCTGTGGGGTAGTAAGGCACTCTGCCACGGTGCTGTAAGTGCTGCGGGGCAGTAAGACACTGCCACGGGGCAGTAAGTGCTGCAGGGCAGTAAGGCACTCTGCCACGGGGAAGTAAGTGCTGCGGGGTAGTAAGACACTCTGCTACGGGGCAGTAAGTGCTGCGGGGCAGTAAGGCACTCTGCCACGGGGCAGTAAGTGCTGCGGGGCAGTAAGGCACTCTGCCACGGGGCAGTAAGTGCTGCGGGGCAGTAAGGCACTCTGCCACGGGGCAGTAAGTGCTGCGGGGCAGTAAGGCACTCTGCCACGGGGTAGTAAGGCACTCTGCTCCTTGCATGCCATACGCTGCTGTTAATAGCCGCATGTAATGTGCCAGGTTTTGGTGAATTTATTGCTTCTGACGCCCCCTTTCCGGCTGTAGAGGTAACTGGCTTCTAATGTTTACTCTATTGATGTAAAAGGGTTAACATGACATTCCCCCCGAACCCGGAGAGGTTGTAATCTCGCGGCCAACGGTGTTGTTTTTAAGTATGGACGAACTTTGTACATAATCTTAATTCTCAGGCTGAAGCTTCCTGTTTTTGTAGATTACATCGATTCTTGTACATTGTGTCAAAAATCCAGTCCTTGGGTTGTGCCTAGATTATAAAAGCAGACAGGAGTATATCCAGAGAAATTAAAGAGAAACTAACGTTTAAAAAAAACAAGTGGTTTGTGTGTTACATGTGTCATCTGTCCCCTAAGTAACAAAGTATCAAGTCTCGGGCGAATGTGTCACAGTAAGAGTATTGGATCAGGGAAGGTTTCATTGGCTGGACCCCACAGAGAAATGTTACCACAATGCTCGCAATCAGCCCTTCTTTCATTATCACAGTGTCTTTTACTTGGTGCCCCAAGTGGTTCCAACGTTTTGACTCTCACATGGGGCATCGTCAGGATATGATGTCCAGGGCGCAGGGTCAGAATGCCTTTCCCCCCATTAGGGCCTTGCCATACCGCATGGGGAATATCACCACAGCCCCCATCCCTTTCCCACCTGTAATATTGCCACCTGTAGGAACAGGCCCACACATACTGAGATCAGAGAAAGAGAATTGGCGATTCCTATCCAAACTACAGCTATTAAGAAATGTCTTGTTGGTCCCTAAAAATGTCTTCCCATCTGCAATGATCCTAAACATCTCCGGGGCCAATAATATCAGCTGTGACAGTAAGTACGTAATGGGATGTAGAGATTATTCTATGATTGGACATCAGTAACACGTCTTTTTGTAGGGCTAGATCTTAGGTTCTCATCTAATTTGCCTGGGAAGTGCATCCAGTCCAGGTTTTGTAACGGGTATTTGATGGAAATACTGTTGACTGGCTGAATCTGCCCATGGGGAGCCCTGCCACGTGGGGGGCTACCATGCCATCTTCAATTAGGATTTTGTCATTTCCCAAAGTAGCTCCAGAACCTGGACAGGGTGAACATCTGGGACTGAGAAGAGGAGCTGGAGATAGACTGACTGCGGTTCCGATGCAGACGGTATACAACACTTCTATAAATCGCACGGTTTGCTCGCACACCCAACTGGATAGTCTCATGTTAAATA
This sequence comes from Ascaphus truei, assembly GCF_040206685.1. Classification (NCBI taxonomy): domain Eukaryota; kingdom Metazoa; phylum Chordata; class Amphibia; order Anura; family Ascaphidae; genus Ascaphus; species Ascaphus truei. The sequence goes on from NC_134487.1 coordinate 4,262,352, forward strand.
TGCAGAAGATGACGCGCATGCGCGAGGTTGAAGGGGTTGTGTAGTCCCGCTGCTCCGCTAAAACACTTAAGTATAAATTAAAGGTATATACAGTAACCCAATCTCCAAGATTAAAAAAAAAGTGCTCCCGAAAACCCTAATAACTGGTCGACAGACAGTGACCACCAGATCGCAAAGAAGACAGCATAAGCTGGATATTAAAGCATATTTTGCAAGTGCTGAGATAGCGCAGGAAGGGGGGGAAGCAGAGATGTCACCTGGCGGGGCATCGGAAACCGATTCACCCCATGAAAACCCAGAAATGAGACATTACTCAACTGCTCCATGATTTTAAATCATTCTTTCACGGTGAGATGCAGAGGTTATGGAAAGATTTAAACCGCATCGGAGACCGCACAGATGGAGGAAAAAATGGGTTCCTCCACCAGAGTACATAAAGACACGGGGCGCGAGCTGGCCACCCTGAAGAAAAGGGTTGATGATCTGGCGGGACGGCAAGAGGGCACAGAAAAACGGGACCACCGTAATAACCTGCGAATACGCGGATCCCAGAAGCTGTTCTGGACGTGGAGGAATGGGTGGAAAGATGATTGTCCTCCATTCTACCCGCCAAAACAAATGCGGATTTAGTGATGGATCGGTGTCATAGAGCGTTGCGCTCGAAACCTCTACTAAATAATCCTCCACAAGACGTCATAATCAGACAACACTTGAAATAAAGAAGGAAATACCACAAATTACCAGGTCACCCCCCACAACCTCTTTTCAAGGGAATAAACATTGATTTTTCAAGATATTTCCCCGGTCACGCGTTGGGGAGGAGAAAAGCCCTTCAGTTCGTTACTGAAATTCTAAGTGATAAAGGAATACAATACCAGTGGGTCTTCCGTTTAGTCTGTTGGCCATAAAAATGGCAAGGCACATACAATTAAAGATATCTCTAACAAAAAAGTATTTAATAAATGGTTGACGACATGGTACAGACAGAATTAAAAACCTACTCTTACGCGTTTCACGCTACATGTTTTTTATTCTGTCTGTACTATGTCGTGAACCATTTGGTAGCTGCCTCACGCTGGCAAATATATTCGCCCCGTGCGAGAATGATCCGCAGTTTTTCAATGCGTTCTTCTCAACATTGAGCATGATAGCGGAGGGTAACATTGTTTTGGCGGGGGATTTCAATTAGACCCTCGATCCGTCTCTCGACAAAACATCTCAGAACAAGAGGGGTAAGAATGGAGGGACTGTGGTGCTTCTCACCGGCTTAAGGGACAGAAAATTAGTTGACATTTGGAGGGAGCAGCACCCTGGGGAAAGCGGTTTTACATTTTACCTGCACAATGGTTACTGTACAATCGACTATTTCCTTGTGTGTAATAGACTGGTTCCACTGATCGCCTACTCTAGGATCCCTGATATTTCATGGTCAGATCATGCACCCACAGAGCCGACGTGCTCTCAAATCAGACCGGACAGTCCGGGAGCAAACGGGAAACTTAATGAGTCCATTATAAAGATCTCTGAGATAATACAAACCCTTAAAGATGAATGAGTGCAATTTTTCAGGATTACTAGAGATAGCATGAACTCTCACACAACCTTGTGGGAGGCCCACAAAGCTACTCTCAGAGGCACTTTTATTAATATAGCGGCCGATAGAAAAGAGATGCAAAACTAAATCCGATAAAAACGAAGCTTCACAAGCTCTGTCCTACATGGCAGAAACGGTGGGGAGAAAACCCTACAGGAGTTAAAAGGTGTTTGGTCTGAGGAAGGGACTTTGTGTCCTGAAACGTTACCACTTTAAGCTCTGAAACATCAATACATTTGGTAATCTTTTGATTCCACCATATTTTGTGTGCTTCTTTTCTCCTACCTTGCCAGTATTTAGGATCCAGCTTTGGGACGCCAGGCTCAACGGAAGGTGAGCACCAAAAGCGAACACCTTGAGAATTTTTCCTTAAACAGTGGTGTGCCATTTATAATCCCTTTTGTATTGAAGTTAAAAGATGTAAGAATTGAGCTTAACTTGCTCCTTACCTCCCAGGCCGAGAAAATGCTGTGTTGGTCAAAGAGGAATTTTCCGTAATGGCAACCAAATTATAATATTCACTCCATTAGGACCGGGGGGAGGGGTGGGGGAGGGGAGAGGGGACATTCAACCCAAACGCAATATGTTTAAGACATATTATGAGAAGCTGTAGGATGGGGAGAAGGTGACACAATGTAAATGCCAGCAAAGCAAAACAGAATAGATTGGCCATATCTAGATGCCGCGCTTGGGGCGTTTGGGTTCGGGGGCAGAATTTTAGGGGCAATCAAAGCATTATATACCAATCCAGCTGAGAGGGTCCTTAATCAGGGCTTTCCCTTTGAGCCTTTCAGAGTTAAAAGTGGCACAAGGCGGCTGCCCGCTTTCGCCCCTGTTGTTCTCCCTCTGCATGGAGCCGCCGGCCGCCCAAATTAGGAGCAATCAGGATATACTGGGAATCCAAATTCAATCACAAGACCATAAAGTGGCATTACATGCGGCTGATGTTATTTTTACATGAACGCAACCTCTTACCTCTCTGCCCAACCTCTGGGCAAATTTAACAGAGTATCAGGGTTCAAAATGAACCAATCCAAATCGGAAGCCCTCAGTTTGAATATCCCAAAACAGATGGAAAAATTACTAGAGATTAATTTCAATTGGCAGCCCAAAGCTATCACATATCTGGGGGTGGCTATAACACAAAATGTTAAATCACTGTATAAGGCAAATGACCCGAGACGTGCCGTCCTGGAGAGCGGATCTAAGGGAGTGGTCCTTGTTTGGTATCTCGTGGAGTGGAAGAATTTATAGTGTCAAAATGAACCTTCTACTCCACATCCTATATCTGTTTCAGACACTTCCAATCCCTGTAGTTATCCCGGACATTTTAGCTTTACAATCCCAGATTTCAAAATGTATCTGGAAAAACAAGAAACCTCATATTAAAATGAAAACGCTGCAAAGACCTAGGACGGCGGGTGGGACTATGCCAAATTGTTCAGTGGAACACAGACCCTGACATGAGAAGATGGGTGGCTCTAGAGAATGAACTATGTACCCCACTGGAACTTGACAACTTAATCTGGTATCCCAAATCTAGGCTCAAAGCACTTAAAAAGCCGCTGTCCTCTGCTCAATTCACTCGCGGTCTGGGAGGCCTCTAAATTTAAATGCTCGTTGACTTCTAGGCATTCCCTGATGACCCCTCTATATGGGAATGTATTCGAAGCTTTGGGGAGCACAGATATCACCATACTGTATATGAAAAAACAAATATATACTATTTGTGTAATCCGCTTCACAAGTTTTCTTAATTCTAGGAATCAGACAAATTGGAACTCACAATTTTTCAGATAAAAACCTGCATTTCCCACATAACACGTGGCTCAGGGTGTTCAGGTGTTAGCTTCCCCAGTCGTTTGGTGAGAGTGGTCATTGTGTGACATCCATGTTTGAACAGTTCCACCTCAAACAACGAAAATGTCCATACGGAACATGACTAAGCCACATAGGATGAGGGTTACTATTGGCTGGTATAATAGTTGTCCTCTCTACTGTTTTATTGAACGTCTTTGTTTCACTTTTCCCTTGGTTTATGTAAATGACGAGATCTGAGAACGCCACATGTTCTTTGCTATAAAAGGTATTGAACACCAAATTAAGAGGATTCTGGTTGAGATAAATCAAAAAGGCATCCAGACATTCCACATCTAGCCGTGCCACGGCGCGTCCGGGGGACGGAGAGGGGAGCCGTGGCACGGCTAGAAGAGCTGCGCGGGCATGCGTGCGCGCTCTGTAAACAGCGGGGATGCGCGCACGATGACCAACCAGCGCAAAGGTCTGAGAAGAAGCAGGTAAGGAGGGAACACGTTCCCTGATTCCTTACACGTATGTCTGTAGTAATATGTCTACATATTTGGAAATATTAGATGTCAGGGAATCAATCCCGGACACTATTGGACATCCCGGGGGATTGCACAAATCTTTGTATATTTTTGGCAATATATACTAATGATGTACCGGGTACTAACCGGTACCCGGCGTTACCCGGCGGTTTTTCAGCTACCTGGAAATTACCGGCTGTTCAATAGGAACGCTTCTTCTCCTGCTCCGGTCACACGGTCCCAGCTCACAGTGCAGTATGGAGTCCCGCGGCTCCCGCGCGGGCGCCACAAGGTAAGTGAAACGCCGGGTACCGACCGGGTACAAGGCGCCAAATCCTCCGGGTACCAGTTACCCGGTTTTAAAAAAAATGTAGGACCCGGTCCAACACTAATATATACAGCATGGGGGTAACTGGTTCTTTGGTGTTAAGGAAAGAATTCTCCGATTCGTTAAGTATCCCCCAACGTTTGCCTCTGTCCAGCAGAGTATTCCCATCACGCAAAAATAACTCTGCATATGTATCTTTATCCTCCAATAACCTATAGATTTCTTTTAAATATGTATCCCTATCCATCACTAGGGTACCCCCACCCTTGTCAGCAACTCTAATAACTATTTGCTCGTTATCTTTCGTTTCTTTGAGCGCTTTACTTTGGGTTACAGATACATTGTGTTGTCATTTGATGGAGCTCTGTTTAAATTCTAATTTTTCCAAGTCATCTAATACCAACGAGGGAAAAGTTTCACTGAAATCACCTTTACAAAAGGTTGGGTTGAATTTGGATTTGGTCGTGTGCTTATATTGTGAATTTCCTGGTATTACTGGATATTGATTCGACTATGGAAAAACTTTTTTAAGGTCAGTTTCCTGGCAGACTTATTGATGTCTATAAAAGTGTTAAACGCATGGAGTTTTTTAGAAGGGGTGAAGTTTAACCAGATTACGCGGTGCTCTGTTTTTGCCTTCCTCTCTCCTGTGAGATATATGGGTAAGAAAAATAGGGTGCTCAAACCCAGGGTGACTCCATCCAGTTCAGTGGATAATAAATCATTAACCCTGGAGATACCAGTGGGAGTGGGTAGGCAAATATAGACTTGTAAGTAATAAATGACAGCCGTCAACACTTAACCATAGGAGTCTAATACCAATAAAAACCCACTCACGTCATCTCCAGGGGTGATATGCAGGCGTGCCAGCCACGAAGGATCCGGAATCCAGGTACAGGCAGAAGAAAAAACGAATGGCGCACAGCCAGGGAGCCAGGTGTGGAGTAAAACGCTGTTCTTTATTGGTGCATGCAAAGAGACGAGTATACCCCCTTGGGGGACAAAGACAGGAACCTCCTACGCGTTTCGGACCTACGGGTCCTTTATCAAGGAGTATGGGATGTGCTGGGATAAGGCACCTTATATACCTAGATAATAATAGGTTAATTGGAAAAATCTGTGCGAAATTAAACCGCAAGCCCAGTGCGCATGCGCACTCCTGTGTGATATACGTTCTATTTCCAAATACATTTTGGTACAATTATTATTATGGCTAGGTTGAACGTGATGGACGTAAGTCTTTTTTCAACCTCATCTACTATGTAACGGTGTAGCCTTAAGCTTCGCTGCTTTGTTAACCGCTCCGCCTGCTCCACAGACAGGAAACTCCGTTCAGCGCAGAACGTCCGGCTTCCGAGGGAGAGGCCGCAACTCCGCTGGATACTCTACCTAAGGCAGGCGGATACGCCCAAATCTCTAACAAACCGCAAGGAAGAGACGACCTGGGAGAGGTGGAGCTATTTATGGTCCTACCACAGGTAGAAGTTTCTGTCCTATCTCCGTATCGGGTGGAGCTTAACCTTTGGTGCCACTGCCATAGGTGTTACAGGAAGGAGTAATAGGAGTTATAGGGAGCAGTAGGTGTAGTTCAGGGTATTTGAAGTGAATGTTACTTGGGGTATCGGTAAGTCAGGTCTGGCTGGAGTACTGGTGGCCATATTGATGGACCTCCCCTCCTCGAGATTGTATGGGGAGGTAGCGTGAGGTGATGCTAGCCCATGGTATATGAGCGGGCACCCTTGTGGTAAAGTCTCTGGCAGGTATATGACCTGAGGGGCATTTTCAGGATATATCTCTTGTCATGTGGTCAGTAAGATAGTACTCCCTTGATAAGCAGGATTGTATTTCCTACTGATGAGTCTGGCATCGCTCAGACCAGGAGATTTTCTCACTTGTTCGCAGACGGCGAATATTGATGTGAGAGTGGGGACTCCTCCCACAGCGACCACCTGTCTCGGATGTTCTCGTAGCTCTACGGCCCAGTCATAGACCTGCTGCTGCGTGGGAGTATACATGGTGGTTCTGATTGGTTCACTAATTTAGAACTGCTGAGTAGGGCACCCCAGGTCTGAAATCTCAGCAGCGCCTCCAAATGTAGCGCACATTCCCCACACCCCCTGGGAGATGTGTAGCTATAGTGTGTGCAGGGTGCAATACCTGTGGCTCACAGGAGGCCTGAGCCTCCACTGCTGGAAGCCTGGGGTGTATCCTGGAACAATTCTCGGTAACGCCTCCACATGTGCGGGATTCTATGGTGTAGAATGACCCAATCACAGGACACAACAAGAATACACACTTGGTAAAGCAGAACAGTTTTACTATATGCAACTAATATAGTTACAGCCTACCCACCAGGTCTCGCACGGCCATACCTTCCAATACACCGCCCCCCTGTCAATGGAATCACTGTCCCCCAAAGAACCTAGGGGCCCTGGGGCACCCAACCAACCCGGCATTCACAAGGTCAATCCCCCCACCCAATGTGCAGTGCTGCCCACTAATGTGTGAAGGTGAGTTGGTGCATTTAGTTGGGTACCTGCCGGGTGTGTCCACACCCGGGTGCGCCGATGCCGTGATGAAAGGATTCACGGATCCAAGGAATACCCGCAGAGCCTCCGCCTCTACTGTGGGTGGGCCACGCAGGGATTGTACCACCTTTGATAGTCTCTGTAGTAGGTGGGTGTCTGGTCCCAGAGCACCTGAGGCCAGGATGCAGCCAAGTCCTGGCTGTGTCCCTCACATTAATACTTCAGGGGCAGCATCCCTATCTATGGGCCTGTTCCTGCAGCAACCACAAGCTGAGGGTAGTCGGGGCCTAATAGGGGGTATCTGGCCTACTGCAGGTGCCACAGACACCTGCACACAACCTACCCCTTCCTTCTCCCAGCTCCAACGGGCACGGTTTTCACAGCGCGCGAAATGTATCTAATTCTGTTACAGAGATTCTTCGTGCCCTATTACCTGCCTTTGGTCACATGGTCTAGCAGCCCCTGAGCATTATGGGACATGTAGTTCCCTTGCAGACCTCTATGGGTAATGGGGGTAGAGAGAAGACATCATTGAGAAGAACGCAAGAGTCGGGATGGTGCATACCGAGAAATTAGGGCTGAAATGTAAGGAGGGGCAGAAGAGTGTAAAGCTTTAAAAGTGAGGAGAAGAATGGAGTGTGAGATGCGGGATTTGATCGGAAGCCAGGAGAGGGATTTCATGAGGGGAGATGCGGAGACAGATTTAGGAAAGAGTAGCGTGACTCTGGCAGCAGCGTTTAGGATAGATTGTAGGGGAGACGGGTGAGAGGCAGGAAGGCCGGACAGCAGGAGGTTGCAGTAATCAAGACGGGAGAGAATGAGGGCCTGAGTCAGAGTTTTAGCAGTCGAGCAACAGAGGAAAGGGCGTATCTTTGTTATATTGCGGAGGAAAAAACTACCGGTTTTAGCTACATTGTGAATGTGAGGGGAGTCCCCTGTATATCCCCTCCCCAAATATCACCAAGCCGTCTGGCTGCAAAATGGGGCTCTCCACCCAAATTACTGTCGCTGCAGAGCATGGAAGAAATAATGACTCTGCTGCAGCATAAAGCGATCCGTGTCCAACCAAAGCCACGGTACTTTATATCACAAGAACACGCGCACAGCTATTAATGTCTCTTATTCATTGTGTTCAGACGCGGGTCGCTGCCTGTGTACGCTGCGCCCCCGCTAGATACCGCGGTGCATTTGTTTTTTGGGGTGTGTAAACATGTTCCCGTTTCTTGGCGGGCGGGTTATCCGGAGCCTGCACTGAGGGGAGATCCTGTCTTGCACCGGACATGGCAGTGGATCGGGGTGCAGTAGTAGATCCAGTTACCTAGATTTTAGGAACACCTTTTGCAGTTGTAGCCAGGTACCCCCTGGGCTACTAACCGGCCCTGCCTAACACATAAGCCCTGGTACCAGCGCAGGCAGTGTTAGGGTTAAATCCATGCTCCTTGCTGCGGCAGTAAACAACTCCTTTGAGTGACAGGGGGAGGGAGGGCCTAAGTCCTGGGTACTGCCCTATCAGAGGCTATGACCTAGGACCCTCCCCTGTGTACAAAAGGGGCTGCAGCCTATATGTAGTTCTGTCTGTGCTGAGAGTTGGAAGTGTGGAGCCCGGGCTGTGGTTCACCTTCCTTCCCCTCCCTCGGGGAGTGAGATCAGCTACCCCACATTCCACCAGGGAGCATGGGAGTCAGGGTTACACCTTCGGGGCCTCAAGCCCTGGGAGTTGAGTCCGGGGACCAAAGTAAAGAGTATGCTGTGTACTTGCTGCAATAATGAACCGGTCCTGTTTATACTCCTGCCTGAAGCTGCAGTTTCTTCTGGGAGGGAGTGTTTTCTATAGGGGACTGCACCTATTCCTATAGGCCCTGTGGGAATGGAGGCGCTGCCACACGAGCAAGAAGCTGTAAATATCCATAAAAACCTGTCCTGATTATCCCCAAACAACACCGGCAAATGCTGAGAACCTCCTGTGAGCCAGACAGGTAGCACCATCACCGGGTAACAGCAGTGATTCTCCCTTAGGGCAGGGGAAGGCGGGTTACAGAGTGTTTACTGTACGTTATTGGGCCATAGGCGGCTTCACCTGCTCCCCCTCTCCCCACCCGCCTGCTCCCCTTCACCCCACCCGCCTTCTCCCCCTCACCCCACCCGCCTGCTGCCCTTCACCCCACCTGCCTGCTCCCCCCCATCTGCCAGCTCCTCCCACCCACCTGCTCCTCCTCCCCCCACCCACCTGCTCCCCCTCACCCCACCCGCCTGCTCCCCTCACCCCACCCACCTGCTCCCCCTCACCCCACCCGCTCCCCCTTATCCCACCGCCTGCTCCGCCTCACCAAGGAACTTCCACCTCATCGATCGATCTTATGACTGTCCCATCGATCTTCTGCCTGGCGCCATTCCTCCTAGAGCAGCGGTGCGGAAACTGGGGGGCGGGAGGTTGCAGACGTCCCAGGCTCTTCCCCACGGCATTTAAATTAAATGCCCGGGGATCGCGTGAGGCCTCTGCAACTCACTTACCTTGATTCTGAAGGCTGCTATGATGCCTCGCCATGGCAACACACCGCAAATGATGCCATGTCACATGACCATCGCCATGGCAACGCGCCGTCAAATGACGCCACGGGGTCACGTGGCCCCAAGCGTCATTTGACACCCACACGAGGTGAGGGGGAGAGAAGGCAAAGTGTGCACAACTTTAATAGTTTGCGCACGCCTGCCTAGTGGATCCTCTTATCCGCTGTCTCCTCCAGAAACCAAGGCCATGAAGGAGTATAGTCAAACCTTCTGAGGGGCTTCATCCGTAAGTCCTCGTCACCCGCAGGTGCAGAGTTTTTCTTTGTAAAGAAAAAGGATGGTTCACTCAGGCCATGCATCGACTACCGCGGGCTCAACAAGATAACGATTAAGAATTGTTACCCACTGCCGCTAATTTCAGAGCTATTCGACAGACTACAGGGCGCCACCATTTTTACCAAGTTGGATCTGTGAGGAGCGTAAAGCTTGGTAAGAATTCGTCAAGGAGACGAGTGGAAGACGGCCTTTAACACTCGGGATGGAAACTACAAGTATCTGGTAATGCCTTTCGGTCTCTGCAACGCACACGCAGTGTTTCAGGACTTCGCAAATGAAATCTTCACGGATCTCCTCGATCAACATGTAATTATTTACTTAGATGACATTTTGATCTTTTCTAAAACTACACAAGAACATCCGGGACACGTGACACAGGTACTACAAAGATTGCGAGAGAATCGCCTTTTCGCCAAACTGGTAAAGTGTCCATTCCATCAGACCTCAACTTCCTTCTTGGGATACATCATTTCCGATACGGGACTCGCTATGAATCCTGTCAAAGCGGTAGTAGACTGGCCTTGCCCCCTGTCTCTCAAAGCCGTACAAAGGTTCCTGTGGTTCGCGAACTATTACCAGAGATTTATCCAGAACTTCTCCTCAGTGGTTGCACCGATCACGGCTCTAACTCCAAATAGGAGCCGATCCAACGCTCTTGCCTTCGGAAACTACTAGGGCATTTGAAAGACTGAAGAGAGCCTTTGTCTCAGCACCTATCCTGGTGCACCCGGATCCAGGACTGCCCTTCACGTTCGAGTTGGACGCTTCTGATGTGGGAGCTGGAGCGGTATTGTACCAGAGAAAGAATCCTCAAGTCAGACTTCATCCTTGCGCTTTTTAAAAAATAAATACAAATTTCTACCGCGGAGCAGAACTACGACGTGGGAAATCGTGAACTTCTGGCCATTAAGATGGCCTTAGAAGAGTGGACCAGACATATGAAGTTAATGCTGCACACCTAGAAAAATTATTAAATGATACAATTACCGGTGATCCCGTGCTTGAACAAAAGCCTGTTTCCAGTCCTGAATCAGTAGCAGAAGGAACACAGGGAACAACGGATTTGCAAATCTAAACTCATTTATTTGTAAGAGATGTTCCTGCTTACATATGGAAGGAAACACACCCCGTGCAGGACCGGAGAGTGTCCGAAGCTGGCTGGGCTTCCGTCGTCACGTCCGCTCCCCACTGCGTGATGGCGTCACCTCGATCTACTTGAACACCAACTTGTACAGAGAGTCCCGTTCCTATTCTGACCGATCATAAAAATCTGCTATATATTGAAGGTGTGGGTCATGACAGGCACGATGGTCCTTGTTTTTTTTTCCCGATTCAACTTTGTCATCTCGTACCTCCCTGGTTCTAAGAATAGAAAGGCAGATGCCCTTTCTCGACACTTCCTGGTGGAGGATAAGACTGAGGATCATCACGAGACCATACTCCACCCGGCTTGTATTCTATCTGCCAACACCTTTGACACCTTACCAGACATCACAAAGGCTCAAGTTCTTTTCCCTGAGGGCCGTTTATTCACGCCACATACCTTTCATAGGAGAGTAATGGAATGGGGTCACGCAACCAAGACTGCTGGTCATCCTGGTACAAGGACGATCAACCTTTTGGAACGGACCTTCTGGTGGCCAGGTATGCGCAAGGACATCAACAACTTTGTATCTGCATGTGCCACTTGCGCTCAGAATGATACCTCGCAATAGACCTCCGGGTCTTCTCCAACCGCTCCCGGATCGTCCATAGACTCACCTTTCGATGGACTTCATCGTGGAGCTGCCTAGTTTTAAGGGGATGGAAACTATCCTGGGTGGTTGACCACTTCTCCAAACAGGCGCATTTTATCCCCCTCAAGTGTCTACCCAGCGCTCCCAGACTGTCTGAAGTGTTCATTAAGGAGATTTTTCGGCTTCACGGAACACCTCAAGTCATCGGTTCTGACCGAGGCTCCCAGTTCATCTCCAAATTCTGGAGGGCCTTCTGCCAACAACTAGACATGTCCCTTCATTTTTCCTCGGGATATCATCCTCAGACCAATGGCCAAACGGAACGGACCAATCCATCCCTCGAGCAGTTCATTCGTTGTTTCATTTCGGATGCTCAGGACAATTGGACGGACCTTCTGCCATGGGCAGAATTCTCACATAACAATTTGCGTAATTAATCCACTCAAAAACCACCCTTTTCGCCAACTATGGTTTTCACCCTTCAGCCCGCTCCACCACAGTCTCCAGATCTGGGGTTCCTGCTGCTGAAGCAGGTTTCAATACCTCCAGGACTCCTGGGAAAAGATTCAAGGAAATCTTAGACACGCCGTCTCTATGCAGAAAAGATAAGCGGACTGTCATCGCCGTGAAACTCCCACTTACTCACCAGGACAAAAGGTCTGGCTGTTGACTAAAAACATTCGACTGAAGGTGCCCTCTCCAAAATTGGAACCAAGGTTCATTGGACCTTTCGTCGTAACAGAAAGGGCCAACCCTGTCGCCTATCGGTTGAGACTACCAGCAACTATGAAGATTCCCTCTGTGTTCCACATGTCCCTCTTGACACCCTTCATTCAGGAGCCTCACTCATCCAGTCGGGACTTGCCTCCTCAACCTATCTTGGTGGAAGGTCAACAGGAATTTGAGGTTGAGGCTATTTTCGATTCCAGAATCTCAAGGGAAAAATTCCAGTATCTTGTACACTGGAGAGGTTTTGGCCCGAGAAACGAGTGGATTTCCGGGGAACAGGTACACGCCTCAAGGCTTGTCCAGGCCTTTCACCGCAGATTTCCCTCAAGACCATCCCTGGGTCGCCCGGAGGCCTCCCCTGATGGGAGGCCGCGGCACAGATTCTCACCATACAGGAGACCACGGCACAGATTCTCTCCAGATGGATGACCGCGGCACAGATTCTCACCACATGGGAGACCGCGGCACAGATTCTCACCATACAGGAGACCGCGGCACAGATTCTCACCACATGGGAGACCGCGGCACAGATTCTCACCATACAGGAGACCACGCACAGATTCTGTACCTGAAATCGCTTTTGGTTATTTCTTTAATTATACACACCAGCTACCAAAACATATTTGCGGGAGACCAAGTTCTTTGAGTGGACTATCGGAACTAAACCCCTGTCTGTCTGAGGGGCCCAGTTCCATATGCTCTGGTGCGTCCTGAGCCATGAAACCAAGCAACCTAAGTCTTTTTGAAGAATTTCTCCAGCCATCAGCTTCTGCTTGCCGCAGAGAGCTGAGACCTTTACCCCTTGCAACAACTAACCAGTGGAGGTCGGTCCCCGGACTAGTGGGACAGCCTCTACCGGTAATTGCGCCAAGGACTGCTTTTATATTACTGTCATATATGTGACCTTATCTCGTAGTGTTACTAGTTCTAGTGTTATCACTCTTCACTGACCATTCCTAGTTACATTGAAAGTAAGAAAACTGATATGAACCCATAATGTGCCGATAAACATCCTTAGTCATAGATATGAGTGGGTTTAAGCAGATGGTATGGTGGACAGGCAGAGGTGGGAGGAGACTTAAGGATGGTTTAGTCGAATCCACTGCATACAGGGCCAGTTGCTTGTCCACAGATGGATTTAAATAGAGTAAGTCCCCCGGATCACATTTCAAAAGAGTGGGCATCTTTCCCATCGTACATGCCAAGGACAAGACTTTCTTTGGGGGGAAAGAAGAGAGGTCTAATCAGTGGATGGAGAGAAACCAGGGTACTGCACTGTACTGCAAATGGGATATGGTATACCTGTAGTGCCTTTAGGGGACGAACAAGGGGAGAACCTCAGGTTTGGAAGCCCAAGTCCAACTCCTTGTTCATACCCCCGGTGCCAGGGTTCCCAAAGTCCTTATCCACCTGGACTCTCTCTGTAACAGCCTAGGTACAAGGCTACCATCGCTGTTCTTCTCGATAGGGTCAATTATTTGGAAGCGTAATTGACTAGGACTGTGCCCAGCGGGTGTGAAGTGGGGAGCCACAGGGGCCTCCAAATCACACCTGCGGATGGCAGCCATGTGCTGTGTGATCCTGTCCTTACCCGGATGTGTAGTCTCCCCCACATACCCTTGTCCACATGGGCATTTTATTAGGTATATAACATTCCTAGACAGACACGTCAAGAATGTCTTAATAAAGTACTTTCTGCCAGTGTGGGTGTGAAAAGAGGTTACCCTCTTGTAGGCTGTTGCAGTGACTACAACTGCAGCATCGAAAGCATCCCTGCTTAGGTATCCCAAGGAAAGTCTGTCTAGCCTGTGTGCTTCCAATATCAGCCCTGACTAGTCTATCCCTTAGATTTTTACCCCCCTGTAAGAGAATAGTGGGGTTGCTGTGAGGGTTGGGGCTAAATCACACTCCATGCTTAATAAGCTCCAATGTTCCAGTATGATTTTCCTGGCTTGCTTACTCCATGTCCCATATGTAGATATGAAGGGTATGGAGAATTCCCTAGATGGGATATGTGTATTCCCCCCGCTGACTAGGGTTTCTCTTGAGTGTTCCTGCCTTTTCTCTCTGGTCTTGTAAGAGCGACTTTGGGTATCCTCTTTCTATAAATTGACCCTGCATAATGTCTAGTCTTTCTTGAACTTCTGGAGTACCACTGATAATTCGTCTTGCTCTAATGAACTGGCTATAAGGTAAGCCTTTAGTTGTACCCGGTGGGTGATAGCTATCAAAGTGCAGCAGATTATTATGATCGGTGGGTTTTGTATACAGATCAGAGACCAGTCAATCTTCTATCGAGATTGTTGTATCCAGAAAATGAATTGCTCTATGATCGAACACGTGTGAACCCAATAGAGTTCTTTGCGGTATTCAGACGCCTGATGAATTCTAGCAGTGTCCCCTCAGTTCCTGCCCAGATCAGGAAGACATCAATGAAACGCACCCACATACGCCCGTGTTCCTGGAATAAAGGGTGATTGTAGACAAACTCAATCTCAAATAGGTTCATATACAGGTTGGTGTACTGCACCGACACACTTTATTCGAGCAAATACCCAGTATGTACCTGGCAGATACCTGGAATGCGCCGCTCCTCACCTCTGACAAGCCCCGTTGCGTTTGCCTTCCCAGCCTGGGTTCATGCCTGGCTGACGGGCGGCTGATCTGTTAAATGATAATGATTAGGATTTAATAGGCTGCAATGCTTCGCGTGTCTACCAGATGGCATAAATTCATGAATTGTAATGCAGTATATATATATATATATACTGTGCAGTATTGCAGCCAGCGGGAATAAAATGCTTCAATCCCTGCCTGGAAAATAACCCAATGCACTCGGGCAGAAAACAGTCACAAACCTCAATACACCCGGGTATACCCGAATTAGTGGGACTAGCCGAGCTCGAATAAAGTGTGTCGCCAGTGTATGTGGGTGCTACATTGGAAACAATGGCTGTCCCTTGCTTTTGAATATAAAAATTGTCTTCAAAGAGAGTTTTTTCTCTCTCAGTGTGATGGTGAGTCCAGTAAAATCTTCTCTCGCTGGGTGTGAATGAACCCTGTGTGTTTAAAGCCTCCCTAACAGCATTAATACCATCATCATGTGGTATCGATGTATAAAGGCTATTAACATCCATTGTTGCTAGAATTATCCTCTCCTGATTAGTGTTATACAAACTGATCTTTCGTAAAAAGTCAGTGGTATCCTTGATATATGAGCGTGTGTTTGTGACCATTGGTTGTAAGAATTTGTCAATAAATACAGTACTGCCAGGGGCTGAAAGACAGTCTGGTCCTGCCACAATAGGGCGGCCTGGTGCTTTCAACAGATTTTTATGTATTTTTGGAAGGGTATAAAATACAGGGATGATGGGGTCAGTTTTAGTCAAGAATTCCCTTTGTTTCTGTGATATAATACCACCTTCATGGGCCATTGTTATGATCTGTGAAATTTTGGATACGACACCTGCTGTAGGGTTGGAAGGGGTAATTATGTAATTGGAAGTGTCTGACAGTTGACGTTTGATCTCATTTACATAGTCTATCCTGTCCAAAATAACAATGGCACCCCCCCTTATTATCCTGTCCATAATAACAATGGCACCCCCCCTTATTATCCTGTCCATAATAACAATGGCACCCCCTTATTATCCTGTCCATAACAATGGCACCCCCCTTATTATCCTGTCCATAATAACAATGGCACCCCCCCCTTATTATCCTGTCCATAACAATGGCACCCCCCCTTATTATCCTGTCCATAATAACAATGGCACCCCCCCTTATTATCCTGTCCATAACAATGGCACCCCCCTTATTATCCTATCCATAATAACAATGGCACCCCCCTTATTATCCTGTCCATAACAATGGCACCCCCCCTTATTATCCTGTCCATAATAACAATGGCACCCCCCTTATAATCCTGTCCATAATAACAATGGCACCCCCCTTATTATCCTGTCCATAATAACAATGGCACCCCCCTTATTATCCTGTCCATAATAACAATGGCACCCCCCCTTATTATCCTGTCCATAATAACAATGGCACCCCCCTTATCTGCTGGTTTGATAATAATTTCTTTATTATTGTCTATTTCCCGACGTGTTCCTTTCTGCCCCCGTGAAATGGGGGCCTCTTGGTTATGCTTTCGATGCTGCAGTTGTAGTCACTGCAACAGCCTACAAGAGGGTAACCTCTTTACACACCCACACTCTGGCAGAAAGTACTTTATTAAGACATTCTTGACGTGTCTGTCTAGGAATGTTATATACCTAATAAAATGCCCATGTGGACTAGGGTATGTGGGGGAGACTACACTTCCGGGTAAGGACAGGATCACACCGCACATGGCTGCCATCCGCAGGTGTGATTTGGAGGCCCTCCCTGTGGCTCCCCACTTCACACTCGGTGGGCACAGTGCTAGTCAGTTATGCTTCCAAATAATTGACCCTGTCGAGAAGAACAGACACGGTGGTAGCCTTGTACCTAGGCTGTTACAGAGAGAGAGAGTCCAGATGGATAAGGAGTTTGGGAACCCTGGCACCGGGGGTATGAACAAGGAGTTGGACTTGGGCTTCCAAACCTGAGATTCTCCCCTTGTTCGTCCCTAAAGGCACTACAGGTATACCATATCCCATTTGCAGTACAGTGCAGTACCCTGGTTTCTCTCCATCCACTGATTAGACCTCTCTTCTTTCCCCCCACAGAAAGTCTTGACCTCGGCATGTACGTTGGGAAAGATGCCCACTCTTTTGAAATGTGATCCGGGGGACTTACTCTATTTAAACCCATCTGTGGACAAGCAACTGGCCCTGTATGCATTGGATCCGACTACACCATCCTTAAGTCTCCTCCCACCTCTGCCTGTCCACCACACCATCTGCTTAAAGCCACTCATATCTATGACTAAGGATGTTTATCGGCACATTATGGGTTCATATCAGTTTTCTTACTTTCGATGTAACTAGGAATGGTCAGTGAGGAGTGATAACACTAGAACTAGTAACACTACGAGTATTTTGGGTCACATATGACGGTATACAACTATACTGGCTGAGTATATCCTGTGAGGTGGTGTATACTAGACTAGAATCTTCATACAGACACTCACTGTTCCCTGTGCATGTTATAGTGTACTTATTACATTGTTTATAACACTTCTCATGTCTTCTCTGCTTTCAAACTGGTTTGGAGTGACCACACAGGGTGAACACTGCAGGACCACACAGGGTGAACACTGCAGTACTGGACTGTGCTATAGAAATCTGACAGCCCTTCAGCATGGTGCAGTACCTAAGTACACATCACATGACATTATTCATTGAATTTAATACTACTTGGTGGAATTCACATATATGTGATCTCTGTTTTCAGGCTCTTAGCCTACAAGGGGTTGTCAGGTGTCTAGTGCATCAGTTTAAGGGCATCAGCTAAACCTATACACACATGTATATCAGGTGACATAACGCATTGAATTCAATACTGCTTGCATCCGCCTGGACACTTTATTTTTGCATTTTTCTGCATTTGTTTTAACACTGGGAGGATGTTGCTGTGAGGGAGTCGGGAAGTACCATAGTCCCACTTTGTGGTGACTATGGGAATTGGCCTGTAGAAGGGGTAAGTGACCCCGAAACGTTGCCCCCTACGTCTCACCGGACCCACTTCCTTCCCTGTTAGGGATTTCTTTATCATATCCCTCACTTTTTAGTGATGTCCCATTTCCCCCTTCCCTCCCCCTCCCTCCCCCTCCTGTTCATTTCATGTGATTTGCGGTTTTTTTGCACACTGTCAATTCATGTTCTTCACTTTTGCTCATTCATACATATCAGCATTTCCAGTATCATTGATTCTTTTGTATTCATTCGGAGTGCGGGGAACACTTTGTGCTCTATATGTCCTTAGGAGAGATTAGGGGTCTCTTCATTGTTCCCCAGCACCCACCACGTACTTATATCCCTAATATATTTAAAACATTAGGTAGTGCGGCCTATACAACATACTTTCTGCCCCAAAAACATTATAGTGGTTGGTTTCTTAGGCACATTAAATACATTTGCTGATTAAGACCGAGTGCCTGCCTCCTTTCTACCAAAAACATTATATAATAGCAATATTTAAAAAATATATATTTAAAAAAAAAAAAAAACAGATTTACCATAAAACATGAACCGGAATAAAAAGGAAACGAGGGAATATACCGAATAAAACAGCGACACTGCGAGATAGGACGATACATGGAAGTGACGTGTACAAGAGGGAAACACACAGGTAAAATGAGTACAAACAGTGCTGGGCCTGTATCAGGACGGGACGTCCCGTAATCACCTCCCCCGGCAAAGTGCGTCAGTCCCCGACGGGAGAGGCGATAAGAGAGAATATTGGGCACAGGGGGACTGGTTGGGCACAGGGGGACTGGTTGGGCACAGGGGGACTGGTTGAGCACACTGTTGGCCACAGGGGGACTGGTTGAGCACAGGGGGACTGGTTGGGCACAGTGTTGGGCACAGGGGGACTGGTTGGGCACAGTGTTGGGCACAGGGGGACTGGTTAAGCAGAGTGTTGACCCAGCGAGTGCTGTACCAGGGAGAATAGAATCAGAGTTAAGTATTTAGATCGTCAAAAAGAAAGTAGGGTTTTATCAACCCACTGAGAAGAAAGCTGGTACGTCCCATTTGTCTTGTCTCCTTTTCTCCATGTGTGAGATGGGGGGCGGAGTGAGAGAAGAGGGAAAGAAGGGGGGGAGTGAGAGGAAGGCAGAGAGAGAGATGGGGGAGATGGAGTGAGAGAAGAGGGAAAGAAGGGGGGGAGTGAGAGGAAGGCAGAGAGAGAGATGGGGGAGATGGAGTGAGAGAAGAGGGAAAGAAGGGGGGGAGTGAGAGGAAGGCAGAGAGAGAGATGGGGTGGGGGATAACAGGATGAGGAGAGAAACAGACTCCAATGGCTACAGACCCCTGTACCCTACAGCTGCGGTTAGGGTCAGAACTGAATATAGGGTCTGCTTGGGATCATCTCTTATACCTAATTTCAGACCAGGGCTTCCAACACATCCTAAAATCAGACATAAAAGAGACTGCGTTAAAACCCCATATTAGGAGGGAGATCCCAACATGGCGGGACCTCTGCTCACGTCCTTCCTATGAGGGGGGGAGGACAGATGGACATTTTGCTCATGTCCGTGCTGTGGGGGGGACGGGGGAGACGGGGGGACGGGGACAGAGGGACATTTTGCTCACGTCCGTAGTACTGTGGGGGGGGGGGGGGGAGGGAGGACAGATGGACATTTTGCTCACGTCCGTACTGTGGGGGGGGGGGGGGGGGAGGGAGACAGATGGACATTTTGCTCACATCCGTACTGTGGGGGGGAAGGGGGAGGACAGAGGGACATTTTGCTCACGTCCGTGTCGTACGGCTCGGTGCAAACTGGCATCCTCCATGTAAATAATAGTGTGGGTGACCCCAGAGCGGTTATCCCGTCGGTGGGAGACGGGCTCTGCGCGACCTTCCCACCCGCGCAGGCGTACTGAGGCTCTGCACGCGGTAACGTGATCGTTACCCGCGGCTCCATTTCTCTTTTCTCAGGGGGACTGAGTATTAAACTGGTAAAAGTGAAGCAGATGTAACCGCAGTAATGGGTTCCTCGTAAATTAGCTCCTTGTGGTTCAGATCATTTGTTTTAAACCTTTAGAGCTTCGGAGAGGTCACTGGCGCTCGTGGTTAACTCTATCACTGCCAGAGGCGGCTGCCATGCATCGAGGTGCTGGCTAAAGTGCACAGAACATAAATAGCAGGGTAACCGGTCAGTAACAGGCATGTCCAGCACAGAGAACCCCCAGAGTCCCCGCGGTCTGTGGGAATGGAAGCTCCTGGGAGACGCTGGCGTCCACACGGCAGAGACGTGTGGGGGGATTATTGCTAAAAAGGGTGGATGTGAGGGAGCTTGGGATGGGAGAGCCCCAGCCCTCTCCCGGTCTCTGGGTGTGTGCTAGGTGTATCCCCTGCAGCAGGGAGGGTAGTATGCAGATAAAGGAGGCAGTTCTTTATAGAGCGGTCAGGAAGATGCGGCTCCCACACACAACCCCAGGGCGACATCGCAAAGTCCTTCCACCAACAGATCCAGGGCAAAGCCGTCTCCGCTCCTGCACCTTCCCGCAGACTGACTCCGGTTACGCACGAAGAAATTACTCCAACTGAAACAGACGCGGCTGCATCCACACAAGAGGAGGGGTCCCGGTCCAGAACAAAGGTGTCACGCAGGCCCATTTAACGTGGCTTCAGGGGTCGGGGAAAGGTCTCCGTGGCTGTAAAACAGGACAGTGCAAGTTCAGCCTCCAAAGTAATGTCTGGTATTCCTCCCAACTGGTCCCACATGTGCAATCCTCCCCCAGTCACTGCTCCCTCTGTGCGCTTAACGTCAGGTCACGAGAGGACTTCCCCTGTGCCCAGCTGTGTACACATGCTATGCCTATTCTGCTGCACCAGTCTTACATTCTGCTCACTCTCCTTCTACTTCACCCACACATTATATCACATGCTTAAGAAATACTCCTAACCAGCATCTAACAACTTTTTTATTAGCATTCACAACCATAACAATCTAAAAGAAAATCCTGTATCATAATAACAAGTAAGCGAACTTCCTGTATCGTTATAACAAATAACAGAACTTCCTGTATCGTTATAACGAGTAACATGTCGTCCTGTATCGTTATAACAAATAACAGAACATCCTTGTGACGGGAGAGGGGTGCCAAGCGAGTAATAAAGGGGTCACCCCCATTAGGCACCCCCTTCCACCGTCTGGGAGGTGAGGGGTTAACCCGAAATGTACGTACAATACATATGTTCCCCTGCTTCATAACCAAAAGGTACGTCCCTTGGTTATCCTACTCCCACATTTAGAGATAATTAATGTATTTTTATTCCCCTGCCTCGTGGCAAACTGTTTTATTTGCTAGATGTGGATATTGGTACAAATTATTGGAGTTTGTACCTTTGCAGTGTATGCAGCAACCACATACACTGGGATCCAGGCGGGAGGGAAAGGGTTAATGTTAATTTGGTGTTTATGGCCCTTTGTCCCTTTTCCCGCCTTTGCAGGCTTCATTTTGCAGTCTCTCCATAGGTCGCCATTACAGCCCCATGTAACCGTATAGAGATTCCGGCGATTTAGGCCCGTTATCATAGAAGACCTGAAGGTGGCGCCCGAGAGGAGGAGCGGCGGTTCCCCACTGAAAGTCAATGGAGCCATTCATTTCAATGGGGATTCCTCGAAGCCGACCTCCAGGAACGGTTGGCAGCCATCCAAACCGCAGACCGCAAAAGCGGATACAATATCTTGAAGAGAGCTTTGATCACTCCCCGGTCAAGGTCAGGTTCAATTGGCGTGGGAAACTTAGGTTCTAGGGCACCCAGGAATAAAATTATTTTTGCCCCTAGACCCTAGGAACCCCTCACACGATCCCAACCGGGTCCGTGAGTTAATGACCCCGGTAAAGGGTCGCGCTCGTTATAAGCGTCGCACCATAGACTCTAATGGCAGAGGTAAGTGTCGCGAATAAAAACGCCTAAGTCAGAATGAGCAGAAACCTGGAACCCATAACTCCGGTTCTGTTCAACATAGAGGGCTGAGATTCGGTCACCATGTAGTCCTAGATCCGGCAGGATTGCATGGCAAATACCGACCTTCTTGGGGCAACAGAACGGAGTCAGGGTAATTGTAAAGTTTGGGTTTCTGCCATTGACTTGCATGGCAGAAAAAAAAGCTGTGTGTGCTGTGCACGCGCATAGTAAGTGAAACTTCTTTGACTTTTGTCACAGAAATTGACTTATAACGCGCGTGCTCGGCACACATGTGTCAGTCAGTGTATGTGTCAGTCAGATAGTATGTATGTGTGTCAGTCAGATAGTATGTATGTGTGTCAGTCAGAGAGTATGTATGTGTGTCAGTCAGAGAGTATGTATGTGTGTCAGTCAGAGAGTATGTATGTGTGTCAGTCAGAGAGTATGTATGTGTGTTTGTGTATGTATGTGTCAGTCAGAGAGTATGTATGTGTGTCAGTCAGTGTGTTCATGTGTGTCAGTCAGTGCGTGCATGTGTGTCAGTCAGTGTGCGTGCGTATGTGTGTCAGTCAGTGTGCATGCGTATCAGTCAGTGTGTGTGTCAGTCAGTGTGTGTGTCAGTCAGTCAGTGTGTGTGTGTATGTGTGTCAGTCAGTGTGTGTGTGTGTATGTGTGTCAGTCAGTGTGTGTGTGTGTGTGTGTGTGTGTATGTGTGTCAGTCAGTGTGTGTGTGTGTGTGTCAGTCAGTGTGTGTGTGTATGTGTGTCAGTCAGTGTGTGTGTGTGTGTGTGTATGTGTGTCAGTCAGTGTGTGTGTGTGTGTGTGTGTGTATGTGTGTCAGTCAGTGTGTGTGTGTGTGTGTGTGTGTGTGTGTGTGTGTGTGTGTGTGTGTATGTGTGTCAGTCAGTCAGTCAGTCAGTGTGTGTGTGTGTGTGTGTGTGTGTGTGTGTGTGTGTGTGTGTGTGTGTGTGTGTGTGTGTATGTGTGTGTGTGTGTATATGTGTGTGTCTGTCAGTGTATGTGTGTCTCTCTTTCTGTGTCTTGCCCCCTCTCTCCTGACTCCCCCCACCCCAGGCAGAGCTGCGGACCCGCGGCGGCTCTGTCTTAGTCTCTCCTCCCCCTCACAAACCCCCCTCAAAGGCAGGCAGAGCTGCGGACCCGCGGCGGCTCTGTCTTAGTCTCTCCTCCCCCCTCACAAACCCCCCTCACAGGCAAGCAGAGCTGCGGACCTGCGGCGGCTCTGTCTTGGCCTCTCCTCCCCCCTCACAGGCAGGCAGAGCTGCGGACCCGCGGCGGCTCTGTCTTGGCCTCTCCTGCCCTTGCGAACAAAATTATAATGGACGCAAGAATTTGGATTAATTGCAGGGTGTTAAGGAACAACAGAAGGGGCTCAGCATATATATGGAGCTTATGGCATTCATTGCAACTAATTACAGCAAATTATTACTGCTATTTAACCAATTAGCAAACCGAGGGTCTATATAAGTCTATTAGACCCTGCCTACGTCATCAAAAGAGCCTGAGGAAGCCGTCCAATCGGCGAAACGCGTTGCTCTAATTCGTTGAAGTCTTTTGTACCACTGGGGCTTCCGTAGCTGAGGGGAGCAGTCTGCAGTCACAGCCGCGCCAGGAACTGTCATCGATTCCAACTCCGGACGCGGAGGAGAGAGCGGCTGGGGACCGGTGCAAACCGCAGCCACGGGAACACACCAGCTTAATGTAAATACTATGTGAGTGCATTTATTGTGGATTTTATTGATGTGCATTAAACGTTGAAGTTTTAAAACGAGCACTGCTGATCCCAGTACATTATTTTGCCTCACCCACGCCCCTCTCTGTAACGGGGAGGGGAAGAAGCCTAGAACGGGGGAACTATAATTGAGACCTGCATTGAACCCCCTGCCCGCCAGCAGGAACGCATACAACACCCCTGGGAGTATCTCTGACGGGGAACCTAGGTGTATGCCTTAAAGACAACTGCCCTGCGACTTTATATATATTTTTATATATATATATAATTTATATATTTATATATAAATATATTTATATATATAAATATATAATTTATATATTTATATATTGTGCATTACCACGACCCCTCCTGCACTCAACTGCGGAAGGGTCACCATCTATCACAAAGATACCATCTTGGGACAAGGTCTACACAGGGCCGTGTAAGCAAACATCATTTTATATATTTATTTTATTTTTCACCGTCCCTTTCATCTCCTGTACTGGGTTTACTCTGTAAAATTGTCTGTATTTGTATTATCTGTGCATCTACTTATCCCTCGCTCCCCCTACTTTGTTTTGTCTATACGTTTCCATAAGGGCTTTGGATCATCCCTTTATTAGGGGTAGAAGCAGAAGGGATTGCAAGAACGACTCCGCACCATTAGCAAATAACCACAATAATTGGTTTCAACGCTCTTCTGAAATTCTGTCACTTAAGGTAAGCGCCTGGTTCTTCCACATTGTTCGTTCCCCAATTTAATCCTCACCGGTGGCTGCATAACCTTTTAGTCCCAGATTTTAGTATGGCTGAGATGGAGATAGTTGAAGAACTAACCTCCCCTACAAAATTCGAACCCACGATCATTGCCCAGAGTGTGTTTGAAAAGAGGGCACTCAGGTGCAATGATATGGAGAGCAAATTAAGCATCAAGGAGGAAGTGAATTCCGCGGATATAATAAAATCAGAATTCGAGAAACTAGACAAATTTATGAAGAAAGAACTACGTATTTTACTAGACCGCTCCTATCTAGAGGAATATCTCAGGGTCTCAAGAATCCCAAGAGGCCTCAGGGTAAATAAGCCGGCTTCATTTGAACTAACAGAGATTGAGCATGTATGCATGTGGGAAAAAATTCTAGACACATGCAGCATTGACTTGATGAAGCTACTAATATCTCACCATAACATCACTTTAGAAAATTTAGACGCAGAAATTGATACGATAAAAACCACACTAGAACCTCTAATGGGTTGCCCATCCTTTAATACATTGAACAACAAACTATCTGGAGAGTTGGACACCTTAGAGAGGAAT
This sequence comes from Ascaphus truei, assembly GCF_040206685.1. Classification (NCBI taxonomy): domain Eukaryota; kingdom Metazoa; phylum Chordata; class Amphibia; order Anura; family Ascaphidae; genus Ascaphus; species Ascaphus truei. Next base: position 4,287,055 of record NC_134487.1, read on the forward strand.
ATACTCATCAATAAGAATAAGAAATTTACAAGGGATGAGGAGGATTATCGAGAAGGGAAGCAGAGGAAATGGGACAAGTCTATTACGAGGGAACAAAAGAAAAGAGACAGAAGCAGTTCGATGGTAGGGAGGGATAAACACACAACAGTACATCCCCCCCAAAAAAGCCCAATCGTTAACCATAAGATTGAAGCCCCTAAAAAACCAGAGGAAAAAGGGGCGGAGAAAGGGTTGGAGACGATAGCACCAAAAACTCATTATCAGAGTAATAAAAACACATATTCAAATATGAGTCACAATAACCACATCAGAACAGGGAGTATAGGTACCCTAGGGACGCATGGCGGGCCAGACGCGATTATTCACCCAGACGAGAACGGTCCCCTAGACGGGAGCGCTCCCCCTGGAGGGAAAGATCGCCGAGGAGATCGAGAGAAGAAAGATCTAGAGAAAGATATGAAGATAGAAAGGGGAGAAGAGAACAAAGAGAGAGAAGGGAAGAACAGTTCACACATAGAAGTCCCATTTGGGAAAGAACAGACAGGAGCAAGACAGGTGTCTCTTTTTTAGAACAGGCCCCCCAGACACCTGTAGAAATACAGAACAGGTTCTCATGCCTGGACGACCCCGGGGTACCCGGGACATCAGAGGGGAGGGGAAAGAAAAGAGAAAGAGAGGGAAAAGGGGAGGAAGGAAAGGTAGGGAAAAGACCAGCCCACTAACTAGTGTTTTTAACTTAAGTTCCAAGACTTTGGACACTACTCAAACAAGAGTTTTAGCCAAAGGATTGAACTTCGCGCCTTCTAGAGGCCCGAGTGGCTTCGACCTTTTCATCGATGCGCATAAATATTTGCGCCAGCTAACTGTCAAAAGATTTTTTCTAAGTAAAAACAATTTGAATCCGAACAGAGGCCAGCAAATATCAACACTAGACACCATTACAGAAAGTCAACCTGAAAAGGAAACTTTTATACACACAAATTTAAGAAACAAATCTAGCTTCTACCCGAGTCACTGCAAAGGCGAGTACTTAGAGGTCTTCAATAAATTAATTATGGATGACTTCGAGCAACTGGCCAATAAGGGAAGTAGACATCGGGGAAATATGACCCGTGAGGAGAAACAGGCATTAAAAACCCTGACTGACGACACAAGTGTCACAATAAAACCAGCAGATAAGGGAGGGGGAGTGGTCGTAATGGACACTAGTTATTATTACAAAGAATCACAGCGCATCCTTAGTGATGCAACCACCTACGAGAAGCTAGTGCACGACCCCTCGAATGTATATAAAGAAGAATTATCATCTACTGTATGTTACGTGCAGCAAAGGAATTGGGAATCTTGGGCGAGAAGGAGTTTAGTTACTTGTTGAAAACCGATCCAATCAAACCGGTTTTTTACTTCTTGCCCAAGATTCACATTAATAGGCAGACACCACCAGGGAGACCTATAATTTCGGGCATAGGATCCCTCACGCAAAACTTCTCTGAATACGTAGATATTTATCTGCAGAAATATGCTACTAACTCAAAATCATATTTAAGAGACACGTTGCAGGTTTTGAGTGTCCTGTCCCCTGTGAAGTGGCAGGAAAACTACATACAAGTTACCTGCGACGTCACATCTCTGTACACCTCAATAAGACATACAGATGGATATATAGCGGTAGCCTCAGCACTTGAGAATGACCATACGATCCCTCAAGAACAGAAAAGGTTCTTACTAGACGGAATAAGATTTATTTTAACACATAACCTGTTCTGGTTTGATGGGCAAATGTTTTTGCAGAAATGTGGCACCGCAATGGGGACCAGATTTGCTCCGAGCTATGCCAATATCTTCATGTCACACTGGGAGGAGAACAACATCTGGGCTGGCAACCCTTTTGGAGCAAATCTGGTCCTTTGGAAGAGATATATCGACGATGTGCTCATTATCTGGGAGGGAGACAATAAAGATCTTGACCTCTTTTTGAATCACATTAACAGGAATGACGTCAACCTTGTCTTCACATCTGAGAGGAGTACTGGTAGCATCAACTTCCTTGATTTAACTATATATGTAGAAGACAACCTTATAAAAACTAAAACATATTTCAAAGAGGTTGATGCTAGCAGTTTTCTCCTAAACAGCAGTTGCCACCATCAAAAATGGTTAAACAATATTCCTTATGGGCAGTTCCGACGTATCAGGCGGAACTGCACTGACACAAGGATATTTAAAGAACAGGCGGATATTCTGAAAACTAGATTTGAGGAGAGACACTACAGGTCCGAGATAATCGAAAATGCTCTCTCCAGAGCGTCAAAACTTAGCAAAGAAGAACTGTTGGTACCAAAACAAAAGAAAGAGAACCCGGACTATATAGTGCCCTTTATTACCAAGTTTAACGAGGAAGCCAAGAATATTAAAAAAATCCTAAAGAAACACTGGCACGTTTTAGGCAAAGACACAGTCCTACGAGAATACTTACCGGAGTCACCTAGAGTAATTTTTAAGAAAGCTAACAATATCAAAAACAAACTGGTGCCTAGTGCATTCAGAAAAGAGGAAAAAAATCCAGACAGAATGTTGGCTACCGAAACCTATAGGTTTTTTTTAAATGTTTTGACTGCAAAGCGTGCAAGCAGGCGGAGAAAGAGACGATAAATTTTAGTTCTAAAGTCACGAAGGAGGTTTTTAAAACTAAACACTTTATAAATTGTAGGACCTCCTTCGTGGTATATCTCCTTGAGTGCCCATGTGGGCTCCAGTATGTGGGCAGGACCACAAGAAGTCTTAGGGTCCGCATACTGGAGCACATGGGTAATATCAGAAGAGGCCTCACAAGTCATAGTGTACCAGTCCACTTCAGTTTGGCCCATGGGGGGGACCCATCGGGATTGCAATATAGGGGAATAGAATTCGTCACTGAGAACTGGAGAGGCGGAGATAGACTCAGGCGTTTAAGACAGCGAGAAACGTTCTGGATCTATCAGCTGAAGACTTTAACGCCAAACGGCCTAAATGCAGATCTAGACATCCCAGCTTTTTTGTAAGGGAGGCAATAATGATTAGAGACCCATTCAACCCCAACAGATTTAAAAAGGAAAAAAGAAAATCAAACGGGGATATAATATTAATGCTTGTTTTTGTTCCCCATCCCCTATCTCTCCCTCCCCCTCTTTTACTCCATCTCCCTCTAATTTTCCTATTTGTTTTGAGAAACACTTCTAATGCTTTGATATGCGTTTACTTACATTTTTAACAACTAATTGTGACCCCATGAGGAATTATACAGTTAACGTTTACCCAACAATTATTAAGACACACGTAGAGCAATTCAATTACAGCTAGAGATGCGAATACCATTGTATCTATTTTGGAATATTTTATATATATAAAGAAATAAATTATGTTTTTAAAGTGATTTGTATAAAAAGTGTTGTTTTTAATATCATTTAAAAAAAAAAAAAAAAAAAAAAAAACAAAAAAAAAAAAAAAAAAAAAAAATATACCATAGAGTAAATCACTATGTTTTATATGTATTTATATATAAATTGTTGATTTTATACTTCAATGTATAAACCAAATTGACCATGACTAAGTAAGGTAGATAATATAAACTGTGTAATTGATAATAGCACCATTTTGTGATTCAAGATTAACCCACTAACAAAAGGGAACACAAGATAAAAATGATTACCAACAAGTTTATTATTTGTGTTTCTATGTGTCCAGATAAAAATTAGTCTGAAAACAGTTGTCTTTAGACACTTTGATGTAACCCAAATGATTGCAAAATATGGATTTTAAGCGATGAATAATGTCAACATGATATAGCACTAATTTTAAATGAGGATAAATGTAAATGCAAAGATTATCTTAGAGGATCTACTAAACTTGCGAACAAAATTATAATGGACGCAAGAATTTGGATTAATTGCAGGGTGTTAAGGAACAACAGAAGGGGCTCAGCATATATATGGAGCTTATGGCATTCATTGCAACTAATTACAGCAAATTATTACTGCTATTTAACCAATTAGCAAACCGAGGGTCTATATAAGTCTATTAGACCCTGCCTACGTCATCAAAAGAGCCAGAGGAAGCCGTCCAAAGATTATCTTAGAGGATCTACTAAACTTGCGAACAAAATTATAATGGACGCAAGAATTTGGATTAATTGCAGGGTGTTAAGGAACAACAGAAGGGGCTCAGCATATATATGGAGCTTATGGCATTCATTGCAACTAATTACAGCAAATTATTACTGCTATTTAACCAATTAGCAAACCGAGGGTCTATATAAGTCTATTAGACCCTGCCTACGTCATCAAAAGAGCCAGAGGAAGCCGTCCAATCGGCGAAACGCGTTGCTCTAATTCGTTGAAGTCTTTTGTACCACTGGGGCTTCCGTAGCTGAGGGGAGCAGTCTGCAGTCACAGCCGCGCCAGGAACTGTCATCGATTCCAACTCCGGACGCGGAGGAGAGAGCGGCTGGGGACCGGTGCAAACCGCAGCCACGGGAACACACCAGCTTAATGTAAATACTATGTGAGTGCATTTATTGTGGATTTTATTGATGTGCATTAAACGTTGAAGTTTTAAAACGAGCACTGCTGATCCCAGTACATTATTTTGCCTCACCCACGCCCCTCTCTGTAACGGGGAGGGGAAGAAGCCTAGAACGGGGGAACTATAATTGAGACCTGCATTGAACCCCCTGCCCGCCAGCAGGAACGCATACAACACCCCTGGGAGTATCTCTGACGGGGAACCTAGGTGTATGCCTTAAAGACAACTGCCCTGCGACTTTACTCACACTGGGCCGTGTGAGTATTTATATATTTATATATTGTGCATTACCACGACCCCTCCTGCACTCAACTGCGGAAGGGTCACCATCTATCACAAAGATACCATCTTGGGACAAGGTCTACACAGGGCCGTGTAAGCAAACATCATTTTATATATTTATTTTATTTTTCACCGTCCCTTTCATCTCCTGTACTGGGTTTACTCTGTAAAATTGTCTGTATTTGTATTATCTGTGCATCTACTTATCCCTCGCTCCCCCTACTTTGTTTTGTCTATACGTTTCCATAAGGGCTTTGGATCATCCCTTTATTAGGGGTAGAACCAGAAGGGATTGCAAGAACGACTCCGCACCATTAGCAAATAACCACAATAATTGGTTTCAACGCTCTTCTGAAATTCTGTCACTTAAGGTAAGCGCCTGGTTCTTCCACATTGCAAGGCTGGTATAAAAGCCCGGGAAAGTTACTGGCTCTGCTTTATGTTAATGTTCAGGAGGGCGACACTTTGTCTACAACAGCCCCCCTGATCAAAGACTTGAACACTCTGATTGTGTACAATAGGGTGGAGAAACGCAGAGCCCGAGTGGTCTGTAAGTGCCATAATTCACACTTACAGACAACGGGTTTCCTGACCAGATACAAGTCTGGTAGACTTTTAGGCACCCTGACTTTAGTGTGGGGCTAGAGAAATGAGACCCCAAGGGCCAGATGTGCGCATGTGTCAACTAACTGGGGGCATGATCCAACAATGCTTCCCACGTTAGCCGGCAAGGAGGGATTGGGTGCAGATAATTGTCACCCAATGTCTAGCACCGCATGCTAGGGTATAGGACTGGAATCCCATGTAAACCAGTGTAAACCCTATACCCAGTGTAAACCCTATACCCCTTCGTGACTACATCTATTTGTATCCTGTATCGTGAATGAATTGCCAATCCAGATCCTGATTGCTTCATTGCCGCAAACCCTGAGTAAATGCTATATCTTATATGTTATTTGTATAATCCTGTGTGTTCACCTTCTTTAAGGAATAAACTATATTTATTATATCTAAGTCGTGTTCAATTCAACCCAGAGATTTGGTGTATATTATAACCTTTCACAAGTTACCTTGACAATCCTGTATCATTATAACAAGTAAGCGAACTTCCTGTATCGTTAGAACGAGTAACACGTCGTCCTGTATCATTATACCAAGTAAGCGAACATCCTGTATCATAATAACAAGTAAATGAACTTCCTGTATCGTTATTATGAGTAAGAACTTCCGGTATCGTTATAGCGATACAGGAAGTTCTGTTACTCGTTATAACGAGTAACACGTCGTCCTGTATCATTATAACAAATAACAGAACTTCCTGTATGGTTATAACGAGTAAGAACTTCCTGTAATGTTATAACGAGTAAGAGAACTTCCTGTATCGTTATAACGAGTAACACGTCGTCCTGTATCATTGTAACAAATAACAGAACTTCCTGTATCATTATAACAAGCGAACGTCCTGTATCGTTATAACGAGTAAGAACTTCCTGTATCATTATAAAGAGTAACAGAACTTCCTGTATCATTATAACAAATAACAGAACTTCCTGTATGGTTATAACGAGTAAGAGAACTTCCTGCATCGTTATAACGAGTAAGAGAACTTCCTGTTTCGTTATAACGAGTAAGAACTTCCTGTATCATTTTAACGAGTAACAGAACTTCCTGTATCATTATAGCAAATAACAGAACTCCCTGAATGGTTATAACGAGTAAGAGAACTTCCTGTATTGTTATAACGAGTAACACGTCGCCCTGTATCATTATACCAAAGTAACAGAATTTCCTGTATCGTTATAACAAGTAACAGAACTTCCTGTATCGTTATAACGTGTAAGTAGGGTTGCCAGGTGGCTTCTCCGAAAATACTGGTCTCAATGGTGAAAGGTGCGTCAGGTCACTATGTCCAGGGCGGAAAATACCGGACACATACATGTCCAGTATTACAGAACCTCTCATTTTTTACTGGACAGAGTATCCAAATACAGGACAGTCCAGTTCAATACCGAACACCTGGCAACCCTAAGAGACCTTCCTGTATCGTTATAACGAGTAACAGAACTTCCCTCCTTCCTCTGGCTTTCCTTCTCTCTCATCCTTTTCTCGTCCTTTTACTGAGGGAATTCAGCGGTCCCTCAGTCTCCTGGGCATCTTGCCTTCTCTCATTAACTTCCTCCTTTGGTCTCCACCCATGGACCAATTCCAGCACCCACAAGGATGGTCACTATCTAGACATGGTCTTTACTGTAAACTGTTCCCTTTCCGATTTCTGTATCCCCCTTTCCACTCTATCACCTCCTATCACCCCCCCCCCACCCCTTCCTACCTGTTCTACTCGCTACTCTCGAGACCTTCGCTTCAGTGACCTCTCTGCTCTGACATCTACCCTGAACGCTAACCTCTCTTCTCTCCCGCCTTCCTCTGAACCAGGCAATCTTGTCTACTGTTATAACTCTATCCTCTCCTCCTCTCTTGATCTATATACCCCTTCTCGGCTCCGGCACACCCGCCCCTCTAACCTACGGGCTTGGTTAAATTTACAAACATGCCTCCTTCGCACTTGCACTCGCTCCTGAACACCGTCGGAAGAAATCTCACACTCATTTTCTGCGCTATAAATGTCTCCTCCCGTTTTAACTCCGTGCTCTCTAAGGCCAAACACTACTTTTCCTCACTCAACACTCACAGAGAAGAGACGGCGTGGATTGGATTTGTGAGTGTTGACTCCCTCTTCCGACCTTCTCCTCCCTCCCACCCTTCCTGACTTCCCTTCTCCTCAAGCCTTTGCCGACCACTTTAAAGGCAAGATGGATGCCATCCACAAGGAGATTCCTTCTGTCCCTCCCCCTCCTCTCTGCTTCTATCCAAACCTCCTTCCTCCACTCAACTCCTTTTCTCCTGTATATGTATCATATGAATTTGAATATACTTAGCATCTATGCTGGACTGACTTTACATTGGGTTTTGAATGTCACTTGATGCTTCATATACTGTGTGCCAATTAGGTAATTATACCAATATTGGATATTCTTTACTACGTACCACCCACTGCATCTATATCACTAGTGTATGTTGCATTACAATTGGTATCCATTTAGGAATACCGTGATACTATGTTCACTATTTGAGCTCTATCTCTATAGTTGACTTACACCTGTCTGGTCTCACTATTAAACACCCCACAGGGGATTTTAGTCATTTGTTTGTTTTGTAAATTTTGAGTCGTCGTGGTTGTAATAATAAATATTTGTTATTTTCTTGATATATTGGTTCTGCGGGCTCTGACTCACTTTAGTGTGTCGTTAGGTAGGGGTGATTTTACCCCACTTAGTGGGACAATTGGTATCCCAGGCTATTTTAGCCAATATAATTACTCTGAGTGCAGCCAACTGGGTTCTTTTCGCTATCCTAGAGTTAACGTGTTGTGTTATATATATCTGTAACCCTTTGCACCTCAGTCTATAATTCATATGGTATTAGGTTGAGCGTTGAGTTACCTCTTTAGTTGATTTCATATTCTAAGCTCTATCCGCAACAAAGCTCTATCCTCTTTCCATCGTGCATTCTCCGTCTCTGTCTCCAACATGTCTTCGTCTCCTATTGATCGTCGACCTACAGACGTTGGTTTTACCATAGGGCTCTGTTCTGGGACCTCTCCTTTTCTCCCTCTACACACTATCACTTGGTGACCTCAGGTATCAGCTCTATGCAGAGATATCTATCCACCGCTACCCTCACACCTGCAATTCCGCCCCAAGTCTGGGTTGCCTCCTGGCTATATCCTCATGGATAGCGCTCCGCCACCTTTAACTTAATATGGCTAAAAACGGAGCTCCTCATATTTCCCCTTAAATCTGGCCCAATATCCCCCTTTTCCATCACTGTAAATGGTTCTACCCTCTATCCTGTCACCAAAGCACATTGCCTAGGAGTGACATTTAACTCCTCCCTTTCCTTCTCCAATCATGCCACGGCTAAAAGTTGTTGCTTCTGCCTACGTAATATTGCCAAGATTCGCTCTTTCCTGTCACGCTACGGCCAAAACACTAATACATGCCCCTATCCTCTCCCGTCTGGATTACTATAACATACAGCCAACAGGCCTCCCAACTGTCTCCTTTACAATCTATCCAAAATTCTGCTGCTAGAATAATTTCCCTCTCTCCCAAAACAGCCTCTGCTCCTCTCCCCCTTAAAGTCCTCTCCTGGCTTCTCATCATGTTTCAGATCACCTACAAAGTTCTCCTCCTTACCTTCCAGGCTCTCCCCTCATCTGCTCCTCCTTACATATCTGCTCTGATCTCTCGTTATGCCCTGCTGGTCTCCTGCGCTCTGCTCATAACTGTCTCCTTTCCACCTCTTTCATCTCTACGGCTCTGTCGCTTTAATCTTTTTTCCCTCACTGACTCTTACCTGTGGAACTCCCTCAGTATTGGCAAAGCACCGCTCTCAGATGATGTCTCTGCCCACTGAGACACAAAGCCGTCCATGTCTCAGGTGATGTCTCGGAGCCCCGCCCTCCACTCTCCGAGACACAGAGCTGCCCCCCTCTCAGGTGATGTCTCGAAGCCCCGCCCTCCACGTTCCGAGACACAGAGCTGCCCCCCTCTCAGGTGATGTCTCGGAGCCCCGCCCTCCACTCTCCGAGACACGGAGCTGCCCCCCTCAGGTGATGTCTCGGAGCCCCGCCCTCCACGTTCCGAGACACAGAGCTGCCCCCCTCTCAGTTGATGTCTCGGAGCCCTGCCCTCCACTCTCCGAGACACGGAGCTGCCCCCCTCTCAGGTGATGTCTCGGAGCCCTGCCCTCCACGTTCCGAGACACAGAGCTGCCCCCCTCTCAGGTGATGTCTCGGAGCCCCGCCCTCCACTCTCCGAGACACAGAGCTGCCCCCCTCTCAGGTGATGTCTCAGAGCCCCGCCCTCCACTCTCCGAGACACAGAGCTACCCCCTCTCAGGTGATGTCTCGGAGCCCCACCCTCCACTCTCCGAGACACAGAGCTGCCCCCCTCTCAGGTGATGTCTCGGAGCCCCACCCTCCACTCTCCGAGACACAGAGCTGCCCCCCTCTCAGGTGATGTCTCACCTCTGATCTCTGCCCGCAGTTTGCGTGCTTGTGGCACAGGATGTGGCTGCACTCTGTTCTCCGGGTGGAGTCTCGGTGCTGCTGTTGCAGGGATGTGTTTGCGCTGTGCGCGTCCGGTCTGAGATGTTCAACTGATCAATGATGAGGCCATCAGGGTTACTGCAGAGAGAGCGAGAGGCGTCACCGATAATACTCTTCTATCCAGAACCTAGGAAGGAGTCTGCCTGCGAATAACCACTCGCATGCAACTGTGTGTGCGTGTGAGCAGAGCAAAGCACGTGTGCTCGAGAGCAGAGCAAAGCACGTGTGCGCGAGAGCAGAGCAAAGCATGTGTGTGCGAGAGCTAAGCAAAGCACGTGTGTGCGAGAGCAGAGCAAAGCACGTGTGTGCGAGAGCAGAGCAAAGCACGTGTGCACGAGAGCAGAGCAAAGCACGTGTGTGCGAGAGCAGAGCAAAGCACGTGTGTGCGAGAGCAGAGCAAAGCACGTGTGCGCGAGAGCAGAGCAAAGCACGTGTGTGCGAGAGCAGAGCAAAGCACGTGTGTGCGAGAGCAGAGCAAAGCACGTGTGCGCGAGAGCAGAGCAAAGCACGTGTGCGCGAGAGCAGAGCAAAGCACGTGTGCGCGAGAGCAGAGCAAAGCACGTGTGCGCGAGAGCAGAGCAAAGCACGTGTGCGCGAGAGCAGAGCAAAGCACGTGTGTGCGAGAGCAGAGCAAAGCACGTGTGTGCGAGAGCAGAACAAAGCACAAACGTGTATGTATGTATACATGTAGTGCCATAGGAACGTGCAGGGTATCTGTCTCGCAGTGAGACTTAGAAGGGATTCCAGTCCATTACAGGGGCACATTGTACGCGCACACACACACACACACACACACACACACACACACACATATATACACACACACACACATATATACACACACACACACGCTCACACGCGCACGCATGCGCACACACACACGCGCACACACGCCCTCAAGGCAACGCATCTGAGAAGTCTCATTAGGAAGGTCTCCTAACCCCCAGATAATAATTATGAGAGGATTGCTCTCAGTAACGAAGAGTAATGAAGAAACCATGAAACAGGCGCACAAAGGCGGAGAACAGGCAGTGGCAAGGAAATGGTTAACCCACCCACGGGAGGCTTCATCATGAATTAATCCTGTGATTCCACAGCCACTCCGCCCGAACGCTGAGAAAATAGCTCCTCCGGTGATACTAGGGGTGCACAAAGGAAGCTGGCTTTAATGGGCCCAGTTTAAACCCCATGACCCCCATAAGGGAAGTACGAGAAGCCCACCCAGGCAGTGTCCTCCTTTCTGAAGTAAAACGGCACTGAGCTGCTGAATCCACAACCCGAACTAATAGGGCGGCCATGGCAGGGGCATGAAGCTTTCCAAAGAGACGTCCACATCCAGCCGGCTCCTTTCTGGCGGGGAAGGATTAAATGCGGCAGTTGTGGATGGAACTGTAATATGTTGCATGGCGGGGTAAGAGGCATGGCGGGGTAAGAGGCATGGCGGGGTAAGAGGCATGGCTGCAAACAGTTACTATTTATATACACACACACACACACACACACACACACTCTACATGCAGTGTGATGCAGAGAATGTGAAATGCGCAGGGCATGCAAGACAGATAACAACAAGGGCATCCCCCCCGCCCCAACCATACGGCACCCTCTCCGCCCCAACCATACGGCACCCTCCCCTTCCCAACCATACGGCACCCTTCCCTGCCCCAACCATACGGCACCCTCCCCGCCCCAACCATACGGCATCCCTCCCCGCCCCAACCATACGGCATCCCTCCCCGACCCAACCATACGGCATCCCTCCCCGCCCCAACCATACGGCATCCTCCCCTTCCCAACCATACGGCATCCTCCCCTTCCCAACCATACGGCATCCTCCCCGTCCCCAACCATACGGCATCCTCCCCGACCCAACCATACGGCATCCTCCCCGTCCCAACCATACGGCATCCTCCCCGTCCCAACCATACGGCATCCTCCCCGCCCCAACCATACGGCATCCCTCCCCGCCCCAACCATACGGCATCCTCCCCGTCCCAACCATACGGCATCCTCCCCTTCCCCAACCATACGGCATCCTCCCCTTCCCCAACCATACGGCATCCCCCCCTGCCCCAACCATATGGCATCCTCCCCTTCCCCAACCATACGGCATCCTCCCCTTCCCCAACCATACGGCATCCCCCCCTTCCCCAACCATACGGCATCCTCCCCGTCCCAACCATACGGCATCCTCCCCGTCCCAACCATACGGCACCCTCCCCGCCCCAACCATACGGCATCCTCCCCTTCCCCAACCATACGGCATCCTCCCCGTCCCAACCATACGGCATCCTCCCCTTCCCCAACCATACGGCATCCTCCCCTTCCCCAACCATACGGCATCCCCCCCTGCCCCAACCATACGGCATCCTCTCCTCCCCAACCATATGGCATCCCCGCCCAATCCATACAGCATCTGCCCCAACCATAAGGCACCCCCCCCAACCATACGGCATCCTCCCCGCCCCATCCATACAGCAAACCCCCCACTCCAACTATACAGCATACCCCTCGCCCCAAGCATACGGCCAACCTTATGGCACGCTCCCCTCTGCCCCAAGCACACGGGACGCTCCTCCATCCCCAAAAATGCGGCTTCCCCCCCACCCCAACCAGACGGCACACTCCCCCCTCTCCAACCACACACAGCATGCTCCCCCCTCCCCAAACACATGGCATGCTCCCTCCGCCCCAAACATACGGCATCCACCCCAACCACACAGCTCAATGCCCCAACCATATGGCACCCCCCACCCCATCCATACAGCACACACACCCCAACCACACAGCTCAATCCCCAAACCATATAGCAACCCTCCCCCATACAGCACACTCCAAACACCAACCAGGAGAAGGGAGAATCTTGGGGGATCACTAATCACTATGCTCTGACCTCCATGCTGCCAAAGACAGAGGTCATTACACTCTGCTCATATTACTCGACCTCTCCGCACCATTTGACACCGTGGACCACCCTCTTCTCCTTCACATTCTCCATATTCTTGGTATTCGGAACAAATACCTCTACTCATCCCCCTTCTGCCTTTCTCTCTCACTTTGATGAGAGAAAGGAGAGCCAGGATTCAGTCTCTCCTGTTCTTCTCCCTGGGGACTTCAACTGCCACATTGATGACCCCTCTCTCCCTTGGGCTTCCCGCTTTCTTTCTCTAACCTCTTCTTTTGGCCTTCAACAGTGGACTGCAGCCAGCACCCACAAGGATGGCCACTACCTAGACCTGGTTTTCACTAAAAACATTTCTCTCTCTGACCTCTCATTTCCCCCTTTCCTCTCTCTGACCATCACCTCATCTCATTTTCACTCTCTCACTTCTCCACCAACCTGCGCTCTATTAACCTACCAGCTTTTGAGTCCACTTTACGATCCTCCCTCTCCTCTCAGTTCTGCTCCAGACCCTGAAAACCTAGTCAGGAACTACAACTCTGCCTTGTCCTCCTCTCTTGACCTACATGCCCCGCTTTCTCTCTGCCGTCCTCGCCGTTCTAACCCCAGACCCTGGCTAAATTCCCACACGCGCATGCTGCGTTCCTGCACTCGTTCCTCTGAACGCCTCTGGAGGAAATCTCATACGCTCGCAGACTTCCTTCACTACACATTTATGCTATCCTGTTTCAACTCTGCCCTCTCGCAAGCTAAACAAGCCTACTTTTCTTCTCTAATCAACAAGCACAAGTCTAACCCACGCCGACTCTTCTCTGTCTTTGACTCCCTACTCAAACCACCCTCTGCTGCCTGTTCTTCCTCCTCCATCTCATTACTCAGAAAGACAGGAAGGGTCAAGCTTGCTGTTCTAACTATCGTCCTGTCTCCCTCCTGTCCTTTGCCTCTAAACTCCTTGAACGTCTTGTATTCGCTCGCTTGCTCCATTCTCTCACCACCTATTCTCTCCTGGACCCTCTACAATCTGGCTTCCGCACTGCTCACTCCACGGAAACAGCCCTCACTAAAATAACTGACGACCTCCACGCTGCCAAAGACAGAGGTCATTACACTCTGCTCATATTACTCGACCTCTCTGCAGCATTCGACACCGTGGACCACCCTCTTCTCCTTCACATTCTTCATACTTTTGGTATTCGTAACAAAGCTTTATCCTGGATCTCCTCTTAGGCTAAGGTCCCGCTGGAGGCTGCTGCACGCGCGCCTGACATCCTGTGCACAGCGCTAGACCGCGATCTGCAGGCAGAGTTGTCAGGCGCGGGGGCGTGGCCAAATGAAGCGGGTGGGCGTGGCCACGACGGGGGCCATGTGTGTGTTTTCCTCAAACCCGGTTATGATTCTCAGTGTATTATATTTAGTGGGTTTATGTCTCCCTGCATCTCCCCACTCCTCCAGCAGGCGCCCTGCCTCTCCCCACTCCTCCAGCAGGCACCCTGCCTCTCCCCACTCCTCCAGCAGGCACCCTGCATCTCCCCACTCCTCGAGCAGGCGCCCTGCATCTACCCACTCCTCGAGCAGGCACCCTGCATCTCCCCACTCCTCCAGCAGGCACCCTGCATCTCCCCACTCCTCGAGCAGGCGCCCTGCATCTCCCCACTCCTCCAGCAGGCACCCTGCATCTCCCCACTCCTCGAGCAGGCGCCCTGCATCTCCCCACTCCTCGAGCAGGCGCCCTGCATCTCCCCACTCCTCCAGCAGGCACCCTGCATCTCCCCACTCCCCGAGCAGGCACCCTGCATCTCCCCACTCCCCGAGCAGGCACCCTGCCTCTCCCCACTCCTCCAGCAGGCACCCTGCCTCTCCCCACTCCCCGAGCAGGCGCCCTGCCTCTCCCCACTCCCCGAGCAGGCGCCCTGCCTCTCCCCACTCCCCGAGCAGGCGCCCTGCCTCTCCCCACTCCTCCAGCAGGCGCCCTGCATCTCCCCACTCCCCGAGCAGGCACCCTGCATCTCCCCACTCCCCGAGCAGGCGCCCTGCCTCTCCCCACTCCCCGAGCAGGCGCCCTGCATCTCCCCACTCCTCCAGCAGGCACCCTGCATCTCCCCACTCCTCCAGCAGGCACCCTGCATCTCCCCACTCCTCCAGCAGGCACCCTGCATCTCCCCACTCCTCCAGCAGGCACCCTGCATCTCCCCACTCCCCGAGCAGGCGCCCTGCCTCTCCCCACTCCCCGAGCAGGCACCCTGCCTCTCCCCACTCCTCCAGCAGGCACCCTGCCTCTCCCCACTCCCCGAGCAGGCGCCCTGCCTCTCCCCACTCCCCGAGCAGGCGCCCTGCCTCTCCCCACTCCCCGAGCAGGCGCCCTGCCTCTCCCCACTCCTCCAGCAGGCGCCCTGCATCTCCCCACTCCCCGAGCAGGCACCCTGCATCTCCCCACTCCCCGAGCAGGCGCCCTGCCTCTCCCCACTCCCCGAGCAGGCGCCCTGCATCTCCCCACTCCTCCAGCAGGCACCCTGCATCTCCCCACTCCTCCAGCAGGCACCCTGCATCTCCCCACTCCTCCAGCAGGCGCCCTGCATCTCCCCACTCCTCCAGCAGACGCCCTGCATCTGCCCACTCCTCCAGCAGCCGCCCTGCATCTCCCCACTCCTCCAGCAGGCACCCTGCCTCTCCCCACTCCACGAGCAGGCGCCCTGCACCTCCCCACTCCCCGAGCAGGCACCCTGCATCTCCCCACTCCTCCAGGAGGCACCCTGCCTCTCCCCACTCCTCCAGCAGGCACCCTGCATCTCCCCACTCCCCGAGCAGGCGCCCTGCCTCTCCCCACTCCCCGAGCAGGCGCCCTGCATCTCCCCACTCCTCCAGCAGGCACCCTGCATCTCCCCACTCCTCCAGCAGGCACCCTGCATCTCCCCACTCCTCCAGCAGGCGCCCTGCATCTCCCCACTCCTCCAGCAGGCGCCCTGCATCTCCCCACTCCTCCAGCAGCCGCCCTGCATCTCCCCACTCCTCCAGCAGGCACCCTGCCTCTCCCCACTCCACGAGCAGGCGCCCTGCACCTCCCCACTCCTCGAGCAGGCGCCCTGCCTCTCCCCACTCCCCGAGCAGGCACCCTGCATCTCCCCACTCCTAAAGGAGGCACCCTGCCTCTCCCCACTCCTCCAGCAGGCGCCCTGCGTCTCCCCACTCCCCGAGCAGGCACCCTGCCTCTCCCCACTCCCCGAGCAATGTTTCTGTGTGTGCAGAAACAGGCCAAGCTTTGCCGAACCCATGTCCGTGTAAGTTGGGTATCACTGGCACATAGTATAGGCCGCTGTTATGTGTTTCCACCAGATTATTTTACCCAGTGATAGTGCTTTGCTGGCCCTATAGCACAGTGGGGCCAGTCCTGCTCTTTCCCCTGTGTGACCCCTGCACCGAGCTGAGAATTCCAAACCAGGCCACAGAAATCCTGCAACTGGTGATCCGGATCCTCCACCTCCCCTGCCGGATCCTCCACCTCCCCTGCCGGATCCTCCACCTCCCCTGCCGGATCCTCCACCTCCCCTGCCGGATCCTCCACCTCCCCTGCCGGATCCTCCACCTCCCCTGCCGGATCCTCCACCTCCCCTGCCGGATCCTCCACCTCCCCTGCCGGATCCTCCACCTCCCCTGCCGGATCCTCCACCTCCCCTGCCGGATCCTCCACCTCCCCTGCCGGATCCTCCACCTCCCCTGCCGGATCCTCCACCTCCCCTGCCGGATCCTCCACCTCCCCTGCCGGATCCTCCACCTCCCCTGCCGGATCCTCCACCTCCCCTGCCGGATCCTCCACCTCCCCTGCCGGATCCTCCACCTCCCCTGCCGGATCCTCCACCTCCCCTGCCGGATCCTCCACCTCCCCTGCCGGATCCTCCACCTCCCCTGCCGGATCCTCCACCTCCCCTGCCGGATCCTCCACTTCCCCTGCCGGATCCTCCACCTCCCCTGCCGGATCCTCCACCTCCCCTGCCGGATCCTCCACTTCCCCTGCCGGATCCTCCACCTCCCCTGCCGGATCGCCCTCTTCATTGGCTCCCTGGCGCACCACGTGATGCGTCGCCGCTAGGGAACACCACCTTGTTGTAGCCCCTGCTGGCTGACGTGTCACAGTACACAGTGAGCGAGGAGGGACCGGGGACAGCCAGGAAGAAGGTAAGGAGCTGGTGGGAGGCGCGCGCGATTGCTGCAGCGGGGCCCTGGCCTTACCTCTCCCATCGTACTTTCAGTGTCTCTTCTGCTAACACCTCCTCCTCTATCGATCTCTCTGTGGGGGTACCCCAGGGCTCTGTCCTGGGACCCCTTCTCTTTTCTCTCTACACACTCTCTCTAGGTGACCTAATCACATCTCTTGGGTTTAATTATCACCTCTATGCCGACGACGCACAAATTTACTACTCAACCCCCGACCTTACACCTGCTGTACAGAGAAACGAAAGTTAACACTTGGTTAACACTAGGACCCAGATAGCTGCACTCAGAGTGTAGTATATTAGTAGACTATAATAGTCAGGGTATACAATTATCCCACTATAGGAGTTACATTATTCCCTTCCAAATTACACATTTGCGTATTTGTTTCTGAATGTCTCTCTGCAATATCATCCTGGATAGCCCTCCGCCGACTTAAACTTAACATAGGAAAAAACCGAGCTCCTGATACTTCCTCCCAAACCTGGCCCTACTACCTCCTTCCACATTACTGTTGGAAGTACAATCATTCACCCAGTAGCCCAAGCACGCTGCCTAGGGGTCACACTCGACTCCTCTCTCACATTCTCCTCTCACATTCAAAAGGTAGCAAAAACCTGTCGCTTTTTCCTCCGCAATATCACTAAGATACGCCCTTTCCTCTGTTGCTCGACTGCTAAAACTCTGACTCAGGCCCTCATTCTCTACCGTCTTGATTACTGTAACCTCCTGCTGTCCGGCCTTCCTGCCTCTCACCTGTCTCCCCTACAATCTATCCTAAATGCTGCTGCCAGAATCACTCTACTCTTTCCTAGATCTGTCTCAGCATCTCCCCTCATGAAATCCCTCTCCTGGCTTCCGATCAAATCCCGCATCTCACACTCCATTCTTCTCCTCACTTTTAAAGCTTTACACTCTTCTGCCCCTCCTTACATCTCAGCCCTAATTTCTCGCTATGCACCATCCCGACTCTTGCGTTCTGCTCAAGGATGTCTTCTCTCTACCCCCTTTGTATCTAAAGCCCTCTCCCGCTTTAAACCCTTCTCACTGACTGCCCCACACCTCTGGAATGCCCTTCCCCTCAAAATCCGACTAGCACCCTCTCTATCCACCTTTAGGACCCAACTTAAAACACACCTCCGTAACGAAGTATATATGTGTAGCTCCGTGGCTGATACTATACATGATACATAAAGCTTGGCCCCCTGCAGACGCACTTACCAGAACTCCCTCCTACTGTCTCTGTACGTTCTCCCTACCTACCAATTAGATTGTAAGCTCCTCGGGGCAGGGACTCCTCTTCCTTAATGTTACTGTCATGTCTGAAGCACTTATTCCCATGCTCTGTTATTTGTATTATTTGTTATTTATATGATTGTCCCGTGTATTACTGCTGTGACGCGCTATGTACATTAATGGCGCTATATAAATAAAGACATACATATATATATATATATTAAGGTGCAGCTATTATCCCAAGGACCTTCCAACTGGGTTCAGCTGTGTTAGAGACTTTGATGTTACTACCAAGTAACTATATGCAGTGTATAGCAAACCTGCCGTGTGACAGTATACTCTCGTACCCTACACAGCGATGTCTGGCTGTACGGGGTTACTAACTACATGCAGTGTATAGCAAACCTGCCGTGTGACAGTATACTCTCGTACCCTACACAGCGATGTCTGGCTGTACGGGGTTACTAACTACATGCAGTGTATAGCAAACCTGCCGTGTGACAGTATACTCTCGTACCCTACACAGCGATGTCTGCTATACGGGGTTACTAACTACATGCTGTGGATAGCAAACCTGCCGTGTGACAGTATACTCTCGTACCCTACACAGCGATGTCTGGCTGTACGGGGTTACTAACTACATGCAGTGTATAGCAAACCTGCCGTGTGACAGTATACTCTCGTACCCTACACAGCGATGTCTGGCTGTACGGGGTTACTAACTACATGCAGTGTATAGCAAACCTGCCGTGTGACAGTATACTCTCGTACCCTACACAGCGATGTCTGCTATACGGGGTTACTAACTACATGCAGTGTATAGCAAACCTGCCGTGTGACAGTATACTCTCGTACCCTACACAGCGATGTCTGGCTGTACGGGGTTACTAACTACATGCAGTGTATAGCAAACCTGCCGTGTGACAGTATACTCTCGTACCCTACACAGCAATGTCTGGCTGTACGGGGTTACTAACTACATGCAGTGTATAGCAAACCTGCCGTGTGACAGTATACTCTCGTACCCTACACAGCGATGTCTGGCTGTACGGGGTTACTAACTACATGCAGTGTATAGCAAACCTGCCGTGTGACAGTATACTCTCGTACCCTACACAGCGATGTCTGGCTGTACGGGGTTACTAACTACATGCAGTGTATAGCAAACCTGCCGTGTGACAGTATACTCTCGTACCCTACACAGCGATGTCTGGCTGTACGGGGTTACTAACTACATGCAGTGTATAGCAAACCTGCCGTGTGACAGTATACTCTCGTACCCTACACAGCGATGTCTGGCTGTACGGGGTTACTAACTACATGGTGTATAGCAAACCTGCCGTGTGACAGTATACTCTCGTACCCTACACAGCGATGTCTGCTATACGGGGTTACTAACTACATGCAGTGTATAGCAAACCTGCCGTGTGACAGTATACTCTCGTACCCTACACAGCGACGGCTGCTATACGGGGTTACTAACTACATGCAGTGTATAGCAAACCTGCCGTGTGACAGTATACTCTCGTACCCTACACAGCGACGGCTGCTATACGGGGTTACTAACTACATGCAGTGTATAGCAAACCTGCCGTGTGACAGTATACTCTCGTACCCTACACAGCGATGTCTGGCTGTACGGGGTTACTAACTACATGCAGTGTATAGCAAACCTGCCGTGTGACAGTATACTCTCGTACCCTACACAGCGATGTCTGGCTGTACGGGGTTACTAACTACATGCAGTGTATAGCAAACCTGCCGTGTGACAGTATACTCTCGTACCCTACACAGCGATGTCTGGCTGTACGGGGTTACTAACTACATGCAGTGTATAGCAAACCTGCCGTGTGACAGTATACTCTCGTACCCTACACAGCGATGTCTGGCTGTACGGGGTTACTAACTACATGCAGTATATAGCAAACCTGCCGTGTGACAGTATACTCTCGTACCCTACACAGCGATGTCTGGCAGTACGGGGTTACTAACTACATGCAGTGTATAGCAAACCTGCCGTGTGACAGTATACTCTCGTACCCTACACAGCGATGTCTGGCTGTACGGGGTTACTAACTACATGCAGTGTATAGCAAACCTGCCGTGTGACAGTATACTCTCGTACCCTACACAGCGATGTCTGCTATACGGGGTTACTAACTACATGCAGTGTATAGCAAACCTGCCGTGTGACAGTATACTCTCGTACCCTACACAGCGATGTCTGGCTGTACGGGGTTACTAACTACATGCAGTATATAGCAAACCTGCCGTGTGACAGTGTACTCTCGTACCCTACACAGCGACGGCTGCTATACGGGGTTACTAACTACATGCAGTGTATAGCAAACCTGCCGTGTGACAGTATACTCTCGTACCCTACACAGCGATGTCTGGCTGTACGGGGTTACTAACTACATGCAGTGTATAGCAAACCTGCCGTGTGACAGTATACTCTCGTACCCTACACAGCGATGTCTGGCTGTACGGGGTTACTAACTACATGCAGTGTATAGCAAACCTGCCGTGTGACAGTATACTCTCGTACCCTACACAGCGACGGCTGCTATACGGGGTTACTAACTACATGCAGTGTATAGCAAACCTGCCGTGTGACAGTATACTCTCGTACCCTACACAGCGATGTCTGCTATACGGAGTTACTAACTACATGCAGTGTATAGCAAACCTGCCGTGTGACAGTATACTCTCGTACCCTACACAGCGATGTCTGCTATACGGGGTTACTAACTACATGCAGTGTATAGCAAACCTGCCGTGTGACAGTATACTCTCGTACCCTACACAGCGATGTCTGGCAGTACGGGGTTACTAACTACATGCAGTGTATAGCAAACCTGCCGTGTGACAGTATACTCTCGTACCCTACACAGCGACGGCTGCTATACGGGGTTACTAACTACATGCAGTGTATAGCAAACCTGCCGTGTGACAGTATACTCTCGTACCCTACACAGCGATGTCTGGCTGTACGGGGTTACTAACTACATGCAGTGTATAGCAAACCTGCCGTGTGACAGTATACTCTCGTACCCTACACAGCGATGTCTGGCTGTACGGGGTTACTAACTACATGCAGTATATAGCAAACCTGCCGTGTGACAGTATACTCTCGTACCCTACACAGCGATGTCTGGCTGTACGGGGTTACTAACTACATGCAGTGTATAGCAAACCTGCCGTGTGACAGTATACTCTCGTACCCTACACAGCGATGTCTGGCTATACGGGGAGTCCCTATAATGGTTGAGCTGTGGGAAAGGGACCCAGGAGGCACCCAGGGGAGACTCTCCCTTTCCCAGGGGGTGTTTGGAGGGGTGGGGGCCTTTCCTGGCATGCTGTACCTACCCTGCAGGTGTAAAGACTCTGAGCAGTACCAACAGCGGGAGAGAGATGGGGGGGGGGGGAGAGAGAGAGGAGGGGGGGGGGAGCGAGATGGGAGGGGGAGGGAGAAAAGGGGAGAGAGAGAGAGAGAAGGGAGAGATAGGGGAGGGGACAGAGAGAGGAGGGGCAGAGAGAGGTGGGAGCAGAGAGAGGGGGGGAGAGAGAGGAGGGGAGAGAGAGGTGGGAGCAGAGAGAGAGGGGAGAGAGAGAGAGAGAGGGGGGAGAGAGAGGAGGGGAGAGAGAGGGGGTGGGGAGAGAGGAGGGGGTGGGGAGAGAGGAGGGGGTGGGGAGAGAGGAGGGGGCAGAGAGAGGGAGGAGAGAGGGGGGGGAGATATAAGAGAGAGAGGGGGGCGAGATATGAGAGAGAAGGGAAACAAGCAAAGAGAACAGTAAAACAGATATAACAAGTCCGATGTTCTGCTTACGTAACAGATCCCAGCACTTGTACAGAACGGATTGAGAGCAGCTAATGTGATACAAGTAAAGGGTTAATAGGAACCTCAGTGGGCAGCGAGTGGCAGCCTGTGGGGGCGCTGTTCCTGGATAGGTATATGTGACGGAGAATAGCGATATAAACACGGCACAGCACACTGTGTGTAGGTGTCACGGAGTGTGTAGGTGTCACAGGGTGTGTGTGTGTCACAGGGTGTGTGTGTGTCACAGGGTGTGTGTGTGTCACAGGGTGTGTGTGTGTCACAGGGTGTGTGTGTGTCACTGAGTGTGTGTGTCACTGAGTGTCTGTGTCACAGGGTGTGTGTGTGTCACGGAGTATGTGTGTGTGTCACCGAGTGTGTGTGTGTGTCACCGAGTGTGTGTGTGTCACTGAGTGTGTGTGTGTCACTGAGTGTGTGTGTGTGTGTGTCACTGAGTATGTGTGTGTGTCACCGAGTGTGTGTGTGTCACTGAGTGTGTGTGTGTCACTGAGTGTGTGTGTGTCACTGAGTGTGTGTGTGTGTGTCACTGAGTGTGTGTGTGTGTGTCACTGAGTGTGTGTGTGTGTGTGTGTCACTGAGTGTGTGTGTGTGTGTGTGTGTCACTGAGTGTGTGTGTGTGTGTGTCACCGAGTGTGTGTGTGTCACCGAGTGTGTGTGTGTGTCACCGAGTGTGTGTGTCACCGAGTGTCTGTGTGTGTGTCACCGAGTGTCTGTGTGTGTGTCACCGAGTGTCTGTGTGTGTGTCACCGAGTGTCTGTGTGTGTGTCACCGAGTGTCTGTGTGTGTGTCACCGAGTGTCTGTGTGTGTGTCACCGAGTGTCTGTGTGTTTGTCACGGAGTGTGTGTGTCACGAGTGTGTGTGTCACGGAGTGTGTGTGTGTCACGGAGTGTGTGTGTGTCACGGAGTATGTGTGTGTCACGGAGTATGTGTGTGTGTCACGGAGTGTGTGTGTGTCACGGAGTGTGTGTGTGTCACTGAGTGTGTGTGTCACTGAGTGTGTGTGTCACTGAGTGTGTGTGTGTGTCACTGAGTGTGTGTGTGTGTCACCGAGTGTGTGTGTCACTGAGTGTGTGTGTGTGTGTCACCTAGTGTGTGTGTGTGTCTCTGAGTGTGTGTGTGTCCTGTGTCTGTGTCCCTCTGTGTGTCACTGTGTGTATGAGTCACTGTGTATGTGTGTGTTACCGTGTGTGTCCAGACGAGCCAACGAGTATTCTAAAACTTGCCTAAAACTAGCTAGATATATGCAGGGTCCATGCTGGGTACATGCTGCGACATTTCAGTGACATTAACACAGCAGGGGTCCCTGGCAGCCCTATTCAGTTTGAATGCCAGGGACCCCCGCTGTTAATCCGATGGGCCATTAGTCTGTCTGCAGGAATGTCACTGAAATGTCGCAGCATGTACCCAGCATGTACCCAGCATGGACCCAGCATGGACCCAGCATGTACCCAGCATGGACCTGGTTCTTTTTGGAGATTGCCCCAGGTTTATTTTAGAATAATCGTCGGCACTACAGTATGTGTCACTGTGTGTGTGTATGTGTCACTGTGTGTCTCCCTGTGTGTGTGTGTCCCCTGTGTGTGTGTGTGTTACCGTGTGTGTCCCCTGTGTGCATGTGTGTATAAAATATATGTACGCATATACGTTCCCTTTTTTGCAGTTTTAGAGCGTCCGTCTCCTGTGTTTTGCCTTTACACTTCTCCTTCGGACACAACGCACCCAATACACTTATTTTTGATCAGTGCACGCCTTGTTGCTGTATACTGTATGTATGTATATGTAGATATATATATATATATATAGATATATATGTATATCTATATATATATATATATATATATATATATATATATATATATATATATAGAAAAGCAGTTCACCCCAGCAGGAAGCAAACAAAAGACAGCACTCAAGGTTAGTGAAAAAAAAAAAAAAAAAAAAAACCCTGAGGCATGTCCTGCATGGGGCTGAAACGTTGGTCATACTTGTGCTGTATTTCTACTGATTACAGGTTTTTTTTTTCACTAACCTTGAGTGCTGTGTTTTGTTTGCTTCCTGCTGGGGTGAACTGCTTTTCTATGTTTATTTTTATAGGACATGCACCAGTGTTTATGCTTTGTATTGGAGTGCCAGCTGTTCCCTTATTATATATATATAGATATATACACACAGATATATATACATACACATACATACATACATACATACATATAAAGAAAAGAGATATTTACCAGATGTTGGTCCGGGAAACAGAGACAGCACACAGGTACGTCCCTGAGGAAGGTCACATTCTGATGACCGAAACGTTGGATGCAGTGCCATGTACTTCTTATGAATACAGTTTTTGTGTACTTTCCTGGCTGTGTGCTGTCTCTGTTTCCCGGACCAACATCTGGTAAATATCTCTTTTCATGTGTGCATATGGGATAAGCATCAGTGGATCATCAGTTTACAGTGTGCCAACTGCCCTTGTTTTGTGTGTGTGTGTGTGTGTGTGTATATATATATTTCATTTCACTTGCTTCATTCATTGTAACATCGCCGGAAGAAGAGATCAGTGTATCTCGAAAGCTCGCACAAATAAAAGCATTTCGTTAGCCACAGAACGGTATCATCTATTTATTTTTTGATTATTGAAGCTCGGCTAACACGGTACCGATACCTCTACACATATATATATATATGTATCTTATACTATATTAGTGAAAGCACTGTATGTTTGCCTGCCTGGATGTCCGGTGTCCCTAGCGGCAATCTCATTGGTCCCTTGGGCCGCCCGCCCCCGCACACCTCTCATTGGCCTCACACACTCACACCACCCCCTTGGCCCGCCCCTGAGGCGGAGTGACGGGCCAAAGGTCCACAAAAAAAAACAAAAAAAAAAAAAACACACACACACACACACACACACACACACACACACACACACACACACACATTCCCACACCCCCAAGCTCACACACACCTCACCCCCCCAAGCTTACCCCCCCCCAAGCTCACACCCCCCCCCCCCAAGCTCACACCCCGGCGCCGCTACAGTCAGCGGGGGAGCGGAGCGAGCGCCCGGGACACACGCGGGGGAGCGGCCACAACACGCTGCCTCCCGCCTCACATCCACGTGGGAGCGGCCGGATGGGTGAGGCAGCATACCCACGGGCCTCGCCGCACGCTCCTCGGCACCGGCTCACCTCTCCCACCCCCCTCACAGCAAAGACCAGCCTACCCGGCGCCGCCTGCAACGCTCCTAGGCACCGCCGCCTCACCTCGAGCCGGAGGGCAGCGGGGGGGCTCCCGCCCTGCAGGAGGCCTCACCTCGAGCGGGGGGGCTCCCGCCCTGCAGGAGGCCTCACCTCGAGCGGGGGGGCTCCCGCCCTGCAGGAGGCCTCACCTCGAGCCGGAGGGCAGCGGGGGGGCTCCCGCCCTGCAGGAGGCCTCACCTCGAGCCGGAGGGCAGCGGGGGGGCTCCCGCCCTGCAGGAGGCCTCACCTCGAGCCGGAGGGCAGCGGGGGGGCTCCCGCCCTGCAGGAGGCCTCACCTCGAGCCGGGGGGCTGCGGGGGGGGCTCCCGCCCTGCAGGAGGCCTCACCTCGAGCCGGGGGGCTGCGGGGGGGGCTCCCGCCCTGCAGGAGGCCTCACCTCGAGCCGGAGGCCAGCGGCCAGCGGGGGGGCTCCCGCCCTGCAGGAGGCCTCACCTCGAGCCGGAGGCCAGCGGCCAGCGGGGGGGCTCCCGCCCTGCAGGAGGCCTCACCTCGAGCCGGAGGGCAGCGGGGGGGCTCCCGCCCTGCAGGAGGCCTCACCTCGAGCCGGGGGGCTGCGGGGGGGGCTCCCGCCCTGCAGGAGGCCTCACCTCGAGCCGGGGGGCTGCGGGGGGGGCTCCCGCCCTGCAGGAGGCCTCACCTCGAGCCGGAGGCCAGCGGCCAGCGGGGGGGCTCCCGCCCTGCAGGAGGCCTCACCTCGAGCCGGAGGCAGCGGGGGGGCTCCCGCCCTGCAGGAGGCCTCACCTCGAGCCGGAGAGCAGTGGGGGGGCTCCCGCCCTGCAGGAGGCCTCACCTCGAGCCGGAGGGCAGTGGGGGGGCTCCCGCCCTGCCGGGGGGGCTCCCGCCCTGCAGGAGGCCTCACCTCGAGGAACATGCTGCCGACTGCAAGGTAAGCAGCTCTCCCCCCACACCCCCCCATTCCTTCATTGCCAGCCTCAACCCTCCATACACACACACACTATATATATACATACACATACACATACACAGAGACACACACACACAGAGACCACACACACACACACATGTAGGCGCACACACACACATGTAGGCACACACACACACACACACACATGTAGGCACACACACACGTCCACAGACACACACATGTAGACACACACACATGTAGACAGACACACACACACGTAGACAGACACACACGCACACACACACACACCTATACAGACACACGTATACACACACACACGTATACACACAGGCACACGTAGACACACAGACACACGTAGACACAAAGAAACACGTAGACACACAGACACACGTAGACACACAGACACACCTATACACACAGACACACACCTATACACACACACACACACACCTATACACACACACACACACGTATACACACAGACACACACGTATACACACAGACACACACGTATACACACAGACACACACGTATACACACAGACACACACGTTTACACACACACACACACACACGTACACACACGTATACACACACACACACACACGTACAAACACACACGTACAAACACACACGTAGACACACGTGTACACACACACACGTACACACACACACACGTAGACACACACACACGTAGACACACACACACGTAGACACACACACACGTAGACACACATACACACGTATACACACACACACGTAGACACACACACACGTATACACACGCACGTAGACACACACACATGTACACGTAGACACACACACACATGTACACGTAGACACGTACACACACACACATGTACACGTATACTCACACACATGTACACGTACACACACACATGGAGACATACACACACACATGGAGACATACACACACGCACATGTACACACACATGTATACATACACATAATGTATACACACACACATGTATACACACACATGTATACACACACACACACACACACACACACATACACACGTGTATACACACACAAACATGTATACACACAAATGTACACACACACATGTATACACACACACACACACATACTATGTATACACACAAACATGTATACACACGTGTATACACACGTGTATACACACACATGGAGACATACACACACGCACATGTACACATACTGTATACACACACACATGTATACACACACACACACACACATGTATACACACACGTATACACACACACAAACATGTATACACACACACAAACATGTATACACACACACAAATGTATACACACACACATGTACACACACACACATGTACACACACACACACACACATACTATGTATACACACAAACATGTATAGACACACACAAACATGTATACACACATGTGTATACACATGTGTATACACACATGTGTATACACACACGTACACATGTATACACACACACACACAATATATACATACACACAATGTCTACACACACATGTGTATACACGTCTATACACACATGTGTATACACACACATGTGTATACACACACGTATACACACACGTATACACACACACACGTACACACACACACACACGTACACATGTATACACACACACGTACACATGTATACACACACACACACACATACAATGTATACACACACACACACACGTGTATACACACACACGTGTGTATACACACACACGTATACACACACACACTATCCCCAGCAAAACCACATCAGCACACCGCTATCCCATGCCCCCCCAGCACACTGGCATTCTCGGCTCCCCGCCAATCCCAGCCCCCATCAACACCATCAGCACCCACACATCGGCACCTTTGCACCTCCCCCATCGGCACACCCACATCCGCACCCCCACATCCGCACCCCCACATCAGCACCAAACCCTCCAAAATCAGCACACCGATACAATCACCATCAGTACAGCCACAGCAGCACTACCACCGCACATGGGCCGCGTTGACCACTCCTCACCCAAATGCCACACCCACACCACAAACATCCCGGGCAACGCCGGGGCTCTCAGCTAGTATATATATATATATATACACACACACACACACACATATATATATACACACACACATATATATATACACACACACACACACACACATATATATATATACACACACACGTACATCTATATATCAAATGGAAATATTACTGCCACCTTTTGCTTCAAAACCATTCAACATGGTTCCCTATAGGCTTAAGCTTGCTGCATGGTCACAGCTTTGAGCACAGCCAGGGTTAAGATGCATAGCCAGTAAACCCACCCACAGACAGACTGTTTCGACCTTAATGGGTCTCCTCAGTGTGGGGTTGGTTATACCGGCTATATAAAAATGAAGCAAGGGATAGGTTTTACCACACTTACGTAAGTTATGGTGGGTAAAAAAAGTGACAAAAACCCTCCACAGTAAAGCATATAGCAAATGGAAATATTCCTGTATGCTCATTTGCATGTCTTAGACAGGTCTGCAACCCCGCCTTTCATCATTATCACCCAGCACACAGCACTTCCACTGCAGCAAGGGATTCTGGGAAATGACATGCAAATGAGCACACAATGTGTCACCTTTTGCCTGGAAAATCCATTCACACGGAGCCCATATAAGCTGATGGTCAGACTTGCTTTGCTAGTCCCAGGCTGTGCTTAGAAGCTGAGTGACCGGCGATGCTGAGTGACCGGCGATGCTGACCGCTCCCCTCTCACCTGCTAAACGTCGCCTTCTCATTCTTGGCGTCCACGGTGAGTCTGATGGTCTCGTGTCCGGCTCCTGTACTGATAGTCTCGGTGATGATGTTGGTTTTCTCCTCCTCCTCACTGTCTGAGCCCCCCGAGGAGCTGCTGTCAGAGCCCACCACGGGGGCCTTCCTGGCCACGCACACGTTCCACGCGCAGGGCGAGGTGGTGCTGACTGAGCAAACACAAAGAGGAGACAGTCCGTGGCTCCTCAATACATTTACACACAAAGACAAAACAGTCCGTGGCTCTGTGGCTTCTCACTACATTTACACACAAAGAGGAAACAGGCCGTGGCACCTCTGTGGCTTCTCATTACATTTACACACAAACACGAAACTGTCCGTGGCTCCTCTGTGGCTTCTCACTACATTTACACACAAACACGAAACTGTCCGTGGCTCCTCTGTGGCTTCTCACTACATTTACACACAAAGAGGAAACAGTCCGTGGCTCCTCTGTGGCTTCTCATTACATTTACACACAAGGCTAACTCTGCGCTATCACATATTTCTCCTACCACCCACTCTTATTTCCCGCAACAGAATACACACAACGTGTACATACGATCTCCAGCCACCAATCAGAGAGCTTGCTGAAGGAGGCAAGAAAGTGGCCTCCATATGAATCTCAGCAAGACCAAAACAATGGTCAACACATGGCAACTCTACAGAGGGGCCGGCAAGGGTCAACGGGGGGGGGGGGGCGGGGGGTCTGGCGACTGAATAAAACTGAGATGGAGCATTTGGAAGAATAAGACAATCTCACAAAGGAAACTTCCACTGTATCCTGCCCGGGCTCACTTATGGATGTGACCGTGTATCCTGCCCGTGCTCACGTATGGATGTGACCGTGTATCCTGCCCGCGCTCACGTATGGATGTGACCGTGTATCCTGCCCGTGCTCACGTATGGATGTGACCCGTGTATCCTGCCCGCGCTCATGTATGGATGTGACCCGTGTATACTGCCCATTCTCACGTATGGATGTGACCCGCGTATCCTGCCCGGGCACACTTATGGATGTGACCCGTGTATCCTGCCCGTGCTCACGTATGGATGTGACCCGTGTATCCTGCCCGCGCTCATGTACGGATGTGACCCGTGTATCCTGCCCGTGCTCACGTATGGATGTGACCTGTGTATACTGCCCATTCTCACGTATGGATGTGACCCGTGTATCCTGCCCGTGCTCACGTACGGATGTGACCCGTGTATCCTGCCCGTGCTCACGTATGGATGTGACCTGTGTATACTGCCCATTCTCACGTATGGATGTGAGCCGTGTATCCTGCCCATTCTCACGTATGGATGTGACCCGTATATCCTGCCCGCGCTCACGTATGGATGTGACCGTGTATCCTGCCCGTGCTCACGTACGGATGTGACCCGTGTATCCTGCACGTGCTCACGTATGGATGTGACCCGTGTATCCTGCCCGTGCTCACGTATGGATGTGACCCCTGTATCCTGCCCGCGCTCACGTATGGATGTGACCCGTGTATCCTGCCCGTGCTCACGTATGGATGTGACCCGTGTATCCTGCCCGCGCTCACGTATGGATGTGACCCGTGTATCCTGCCCGTGCTCACGTATGGATGTGACCCGTGTATCCTGCCCGTGCTCACGTACGGATGTGACCCGTGTATCCTGCCCGCGCTCATGTATGGATGTGACCTGTGTATACTGCCCATTCTCACGTATGGATGAGAGCCGTGTATCCTGCCCGCGCTCACGTACGGATGTGACCCGTGTATCCTGCCCATTCTCACGTATGGATGTGACCCGCGTATCCTGCCTGTGCTCACGTATGGATGTGACCCGTGTATCCTGCCCGTGCTCACGTATGGATGTGACCCGTGTATCCTGTCCGTGCTCACGTATGGATGTGACCCGTGTGTATCCTGTCCGTGCTCACGTATGGATGTGACCTGTGTATACTGCCCATTCTCACGTATGGATGTGACCCCTGTATCCTGCCCGTGCTCACGTATGGATGTGACCGTGTATCCTGCCCGTGCTCACGTATGGATGTGACCCATGTATCCTGCCCGTGCTCACGTATGGATGTGACCCGTGTATCCTGCCCGTGCTCACGTATGGATGTGACCCGCGTATCCTGCCCGTGCTCACGTATGGATGTGACCCGTGTATCCTGCCCGCGCTCACGTACGGATGTGACCCGTGTATCCTGCCCGTGCTCACGTATGGATGTGACCCGTGTATCCTGCCCGCGCTCACGTACGGATGTGACCCGTGTATCCTGCCCGTGCTCACGCATAGATGTGACCCGTGTATCCTGCCCGTGCTCACGCATGGATGTGACCCGTGTATCCTGCCCGTGCTCACGTACGGATGTGACCCGTGTATCCTGCCCGTGCTCACGTATGGATGTGACCCGTGTATCCTGCCCGTGCTAACGTATGGATGTGACCCGTGTATCCTGCCCGTGCTCACGTACGGATGTGAGCCGTGTATCCTGCCCGTGCTCACGTACGGATGTGACCCGTGTATCCTGCCCGTGCTCACGTACGGATGTGACCCGTGTATACTGCCCATTCTCACGTATGGATGTGAGCCGTGTATCCTGTCCGTGCTCACGTATGGATGTGACCCGTGTATCCTGTCCGCGCTCACGTATGGATGTGACCCGTGTATCCTCCCCGCGCTCACGTACGGATGTGACCCGTGTATCCTGCCCGCGCTCACGTATGGATGTGACCCGTGTATCCTGCCCGCGCTCACGTACGGATGTGACCCGTGTATCCTGTCCGCGCTCATGTATGGATGTGACCCGTGTATCCTGCCCGTGCTCACGTATGGATGTGACCCCTGTATCCTGCCCGTGCTCACGTATGGATGTGAGCCGTGTATCCTGCCCGTGCTCACGTATGGGTGTGACCCGTGTATCCTGTCCGTGCTCACGTATGGATGTGAGCCGTGTATCCTGCCCGTGCTCACGTATGGATGTGACCCGTGTATCCTGCCCGTGCTCACGTATGGGTGTGACCCGTGTATCCTGTCCGTGCTCACGTATGGATGTGACCCGTGTATCCTGCCCGTGCTCACGTATGGATGTGACCCGTGTATCCTGCCCGTGCTCACGTACGGATGTGACCCGTGTATCCTGCCCGTGCTCACGTATGGATGTGACCTGTGTATACTGCCCATTCTCACGTATGGATGTGAGCCGTGTATCCTGCCCATTCTCACGTATGGATGTGACCCGTATATCCTGCCCGCGCTCACGTATGGATGTGACCGTGTATCCTGCCCGTGCTCACGTACGGATGTGACCCGTGTATCCTGCACGTGCTCACGTATGGATGTGACCCGTGTATCCTGACCGCGCTCACGTATGGATGTGACCCGTGTATCCTGCCCGTGCTCACGTATGGATGTGAGCCATGTATCCTGCCCGTGCTCACGTATGGATGTGATCCGTGTATCCTGCCCGCGCTCACGTATGGATGTGAGCCGTGTATCCTGCCCGCGCTCACGTATGGATGTGAGCCGTGTATCCTGCCCGTGCTCACGTATGGATGTGACCCGTGTATCCTGCCCGTGCTCACGTATGGATGTGACCCGTGTATCCTGCCCGTGCTCACGTATGGATGTGACCCGTGTATCCTGCCTGTGCTCACGTATGGATGTGACCAGTGTATCCTGCCCGTGCTCACGTATGGATGTGACCCGTGTATCCTGCCCGCGCTCACGTATGGATGTGACCCGTGTATCCTGCCCGCGCTCACGTATGGATGTGACCCGTGTATCCTGCCCGCGCTCATGTATGGATGTGACCGTGTATCCTGCCCGTGCTCACGTATGGATGTGACCCGTGTATCCTGCCCGGGCTCACGTATGGATGTGACCCGTGTATCCTGCCCGTGCTCACGTATGGATGTGACCCGTGTATCCTGCCCGTGCTCACGTATGGATGTGACCCGTGTATCCTGCCCGTGCTCATGTATGGATGTGACCTGTGTATCCTGCCCGTGCTCACGTATGGATGTGATCCGTGTATCCTGCCCGTGCTCACGCATGGATGTGATCCGTGTATCCTGCCCGTGCTCACTTATGGATGTGACCCCTGTATCCTGCCAGTACTCACGTATGGATGTGACCTGTGTATCCTGCCCGTGCTCACGTATGGATGTGACCGTGTATCCTGCCCGCGCTCACGTACGGATGTGAGCCGTGTATCCTGCCTGCGCTCACGTACAGATGTGACCCGTGTATCCTGCCCGTGCTCACGTACGGATGTGACCCACGTATCCTGCCCGTGCTCACGTATGGATGTGACCCCTGTATCCTGCCCGTACTCACGTATGGATGTGACCTGTGTATCCTGCCCGCGCTCACGTATGGATGGGACCCGTGTATCCTGCCCGTGCTCACGTATGGATGTGACCGTGTATCCTGCCCGTGCTCACGTATGGATGTGACCGTGTATCCTGCCCGTGCTCACGTATGGATGTGACCCGTGTATCCTGCCCGTGCTCACGTATGGATGTGAGCCGTGTATCCTGCCCGTACTCACGTATGGATGTGAGCCGTGTATCCTGCCCGTACTCACGTATGGGTTTGACCCGTGTATCCTGCCCGTGCTCACGTATGGATGTGACCCGTGTATCCTGCCCGTGCTCATGTATGGGTGTGACCCGTGTATCCTGTCCGTGCTCACGTATGGATGTGACCCCTGTATCCTGCCCATGCTCACGTATGGATGTGACCCGTGTATCCTGCCTGTGCTCACGTATGGATGTGACCGTGTATCCTGCCTGTGCTCACGTATGGATGTGACCCGTGTATCCTGCCCGTGCTCACGTATGGATGTGACCCGTGTATCCTGCCCGTGCTCACGTATGGATGTGACCCGCGTATCCTGCCCGTGCTCACGTATGGATGTGACCCGTGTATCCTGCCCGTGCTCACGTATGGATGTGACCCGTGTATCCTGCCCGTGCTCACGTATGGATGTGACCCGTATATCCTGCCCGTGCTCACGTATGGATGTGACCCGTATATCCTGCCCGCGCTCACGTATGGATGTGACAGTGTATCCTGCCCGTGCTCACGTACGGATGTGACCCGTGTATCCTGCCCGTACTCACGTATGGATGTGACCCGTGTATCCTGCCCGTACTCACGTATGGATGTGACCCGTGTATCCTGCCCATGCTCACGTATGGATGTGACCCGTGTATCCTGCCCGTACTCACGTACGGATGTGACCCGTGTATCCTGCCCGTACTCACGTATGGATGTGACCCGTGTATCCTGCCCGCGCTCACGTATGGATGTGACCCGTGTATCCTGCCCGTGCTCACGTATGGATGTGACCGTGTATCCTGCCCGCGCTCACGTATGGATGTGACCGCGTATCCTGCCCGTGCTCACGTATGGATGTGACCGTGTATCCTGCCCGCGCTCACGTATGGATGTGACCCGTGTATCCTGCCCGTGCTCACGTATGGATGTGACCCGTGTATCCTGCCCGTGCTCACGTATGGATGTGACCCGTGTATCCTGCCCGTGCTCACGTATGGATGTGACCCGTGTATCCTGCCCGTGCTCACGTATGGATGTGACCCGTGTATCCTGCCCGTGCTCACGTATGGATGTGACCCGTGTATCCTGCCCGCGCTCACGTATGGATGTGAGCCGTGTATCCTGCCCGCGCTCACGTATGGATGTGACCGTGTATCCTGCCCGTGCTCACGTATGGATGTGACCGTGTATCCTGCCCGTGCTCACGTATGGATGTGACCCGTGTATCCTGCCCGTGCTCACGTATGGATGTGACCCGTGTATCCTGCCCGTGCTCACGTATGGATGTGACCCGTGTATCCTGCCCGTGCTCACGTATGGATGTGACCCGTGTATCCTGCCCGTGCTCACGTATGGATGTGACCCGTGTATCCTGCCCGTGCTCACGTATGGATGTGACCCGTGTATCCTGCCCGTGCTCACGTATGGATGTGACCCGTGTATCCTGCCCGCGCTCACGTATGGATGTGACCCGTGTATCCTGCCCGTGCTCACGTATGGATGTGACCCGTGTATCCTGCCCGTGCTCACGTATGGATGTGACCCGTGTATCCTGCCCGCGCTCACGTATGGATGTGAGCCGTGTATCCTGCCCGTGCTCACGTATGGATGTGACCCGCGTATCCTGCCCGGGCTTACTTATGGATGTGACCCGTATATCCTGCCCGTGCTCACGTATGGATGTGACCCGTGTATACTGCCCATGCTCACGTATGGATGTGACCCGTGTATCCTGCCCGTGCTCACGTATGGATGTGACCCGTGTATCCTGCCCGTGCTCACGTATGGATGTGACCCGTGTATCCTGCCCGCGCTCACGTACGGATGTGACCCGTGTATCCTGCCCGCGCTCACGTATGGATGTGAGCCGTGTATCCTGCCCGTGCTCACGTATGGATGTGACCCGTGTATCCTGCCCGGGCTCACTTATGGATGTGACCCGTGTATCCTGCCCGTGCTCACGTACGGATGTGACTCGTGTATCCTGCCCGTGCTCACGTACAGATGTGACCCGCGTATCCTGCCCATGCTCACGTATGGATGTGACCCGTGTATCCTGCCCGTGATCACATATGGATGTGACCCGTATATCCTGCCCGCGCTCACGTATGGATGTGACCCGTGTATCCTGCCCGTGCTCACATATGGATGTGACCCGTATATCCTGCCCGCGCTCACGTATGGATGTGACCCGTGTATCCTGCCCGTGCTCACGTATGGATGTGACCTGTGTATCCTGCCCGTGCTCACGTATGGATGTGACCCGTGTATCCTGCCCGTGCTCACGTATGGATGTGACCCGTGTATCCTGCCCGCGCTCACGTACGGATGTGACCGTGTATCCTGCCCGTGCTCACGTATGGATGTGACCCGTGTATCCTGCCCGTGCTCACGTATGGATGTGACCCGTATATCCTGTCCGTGCTCACGTATGGATGTGACCCGTGTATCCTGCCCGCGCTCACGTATGGATGTGACCCGTGTATCCTGCCCGTGCTCACGTATGGATGTGAGCCGTGTATCCTGCCCGCGCTCACGTATGGATGTGACCCGTGTATCCTGCCCATGCTCACGTATGGATGTGACCCGTGTATCCTGCCCGTGCTCACGTATGGATGTGACCCCTGTATCCTGCCCGTGCTCACGTATGGATGTGACCCCTGTATCCTGCCCGTGCTCACGTATGGATGTGACCCCTGTATCCTGCCCGTGCTCACGTATGGATGTGACCCCTGTATCCTGCCCACGCATGGATGTGATCCGCGTATCTTGCTTGCGCTACGTATGGATGTGACTTGGGTATGCTGCCCAGGCTCACGTCTGCTCAAGGATGTCTTCTCTCTTCCCCCTTTGTATCTAAAGCCCTCTCCCGCCTTAAACCTCTCTCACTGACTGCCCCTCACCTCTGGAATGCCCTTCCCCTCAATACCCGGCTAGCACCCTCTCTATCCACCTTTAAGACCCACCTTAAGACACACTTGCTTAAAGAAGCATATGAATAGCACTGTGGATTATACTGGACACAGGATACATAAAGCTTGGCCCCCTGCAGACGCACTTACCAGAACTCCCTCCTACTGTCTCTGTACGTTCTCCCTACCTACCAATTAGACTGTAAGCTCCTCGGGGCAGGGACTCCTCTTCCTTAATGTTACTTTTATGTCTGAAGCACTTATTCCCATGATCTGTTATTTATATTATCTGTTATTTATATTATCTGTTATTTATATTATCTGTTATTTATATTATCTGTTATTTATTTTATTACCACGTGTGTTACTGCTGTGAAGCGCTGTGTACATTAATGGCGCTATATAAATAAAGATATACATACATATATACATATGACCTCACAGGAAGCCTAATGCCTGATCCTCCAATGTTAATTATACCACGCTGACCTGCCTCGGCTGTGCCACGTATCCCCGTTGTACCGGCTCTCGGAGCTGCCCCTATACCAGGTGCTGCACCCCTCACTTACAGAACGTGTCCTGGCTGTGTCTGGAGTGTCCCTCGGAGCCGCTGCTTTCTGTATCCACGGGGGAGCTGCACCGTGGCCCGGACTCGGAGCTGGGAGGGGGAGAGGAACACGTGGCTCGTATCTCCGTGGGAGAAGCCGGAGGCCCCCCGGGGGGATCAACGCTTCAAACCCACGTCCTGCAGCTCAGAGATCGCCACAATTACCCGGCATTACGCTTATTTAACCGCTTCACTGCCCGGGGAACCCCGCCGGGGAGTAACGTGGACATATTTACGTGGTTTGTGTGTAAAGATGATAGTTTATTTATCTCCTGAAACTGGACAGGTTATATCTCAATCATCTCCATTATTCTCCGGGTTTCAGGCTCAATTCTCAAACAAACATATTTCCAAAGGTTAGGGGACGTCTGGCCTGATGGAGACGCTCCCACGGTCCCTACAGGAAGTCCCACGTGTGTACAGACCGGCCACGGGGCCACGCTTACCAGCAGAAGGGCTGGAAGTCTGTGAATTTGGCCCATCCTTTCTCCTCCGGGGGGGCAGTCTCCGGAACCGGTGAATCCCAGACATTGGCGCCCACGTCCAGAGCCACGCCGGGGGTGGGGGGCTTGGCGTTCACCGGCTCGTCAAACACAGCCGTCCAGCCAGATTCTGAAGGCAAAGAGCAAAGTGGCATGTAGGGTGGGCAGAGAGAGCGTGGCAGTGTGTGCTGGGTAATAGTGTGTGCGTGTCTCTTATACATGTAGGGTGGGCAGAGAGAGCGTGGCAGTGTGTGCTGGGTAATAGTGTGGGCGTGTCTCTTATACATGTAGGGTGGGCAGAGAGAGCGTGGCAGTGTGTGCTGGGTAATAGTGTGGGCGTGTCTCTTATACATGTGGGGTGGGCAGAGAGAGCGTGGCATTGTGTGCTGGGTAATAGTGTGGGCGTGTCTCTTACTTATACATGTAGGGTGGGCAGAGAGAGCGTGGCAGTGTGTGCTGGGTAATAGTGTGGGCGTGTCTCTTATACATGTAGGGTGGGCAGAGAGAGCGTGGCAGTGTGTGCTGGGTAATAGTGTGGGCGTGTCTCTTATACATGTAGGGTGGGCAGAGAGAGCGTGGCATTGTGTGCTGGGTAATAGTGTGGGCGTGTCTCTTATACATGTGGGGTGGGCAGAGAGAGCGTGGCATTGTGTGCTGGGTAATAGTGTGGGCGTGTCTCTTACTTATACATGTAGGGTGGGCAGAGAGCGTGGCAGTGTGTGCTGGGTAATAGTGTGGGCGTGTCTCTTACTTATACATGTAGGGTGGGCAGAGAGCGTGGCAGTGTGTGCTGGGTAATAGTGTGGGCGTGTCTCTTATACATGTAGGGTGGGCAGAGAGAGCGTGGCAGTGTGTGCTGGGTAATAGTGTGGGCGTGTCTCTTATACATGTAGGGTGGGCAGAGAGAGCGTGGCAGTGTGTGCTGGGTAATAGTGTGGGCGTGTCTCTTACTTATACATGTAGGGTGGGCAGAGAGAGCGTGGCAGTGTGTGCTGGGTAATAGTGTGGGCGTGTCTCTTATACATGTAGGGTGGGCAGAGAGAGCGTGGCAGTGTGTGCTGGGTAATAGTGTGGGCGTGTCTCTTATACATGTAGGGTGGGCAGAGAGAGCGTGGCAGTGTGTGCTGGGTAATAGTGTGGGCGTGTCTCTTACTTATACATGTAGGGTGGGCAGAGAGAGCGTGGCAGTGTGTGCTGGGTAATAGTGTGGGCGTGTCTCTTATACATGTAGGGTGGGCAGAGAGAGCGTGGCAGTGTGTGCTGGGTAATAGTGTGGGCGTGTCTCTTACTTATACATGTAGGGTGGGCAGAGAGAGCGTGGCAGTGTGTGCTGGGTAATAGTGTGGGCGTGTCTCTTATACATGTAGGGTGGGCAGAGAGAGCGTGGCAGTGTGTGCTGGGTAATAGTGTGGGCGTGTTTCTTACTTATACATGTAGGGTGGGCAGAGAGAGCGTGGCAGTGTGTGCTGGGTAATAGTGTGGGCGTGTCTCTTACTTATACATGTAGGGTGGGCAGAGAGAGCGTGGCAGTGTGTGCTGGGTAATAGTGTGGGCGTGTCTCTTACTTATACATGTAGGGTGGGCAGAGAGAGCGTGGCAGTGTGTGCTGGGTAATAGTGTGGGCGTGTCTCTTATACATGTGGGGTGGGCAGAGAGAGCGTGGCATTGTGTGCTGGGTAATAGTGTGGGCGTGTCTCTTATACATGTAGGGTGGGCAGAGAGAGCGTGGCAGTGTGTGCTGGGTAATAGTGTGGGCGTGTCTCTTACTTATACATGTAGGGTGGGCAGAGAGAGCGTGGCAGTGTGTGCTGGGTAATAGTGTGGGCGTGTCTCTTATACATGTAGGGTGGGCAGAGAGAGCGTGGCAGTGTGTGCTGGGTAATAGTGTGGGCGTGTCTCTTATACATGTAGGGTGGGCAGAGAGAGCGTGGCATTGTGTGCTGGGTAATAGTGTGGGCGTGTCTCTTATACATGTAGGGTGGGCAGAGAGAGCGTGGCAGTGTGTGCTGGGTAATAGTGTGGGCGTGTCTCTTATACATGTGGGGTGGGCAGAGAGAGCGTGGCAGTGTGTGCTGAGTAATAGTGTGGGCGTGTCTCTTACTTATACATGTAGGGTGGGCAGAGAGAGCGTGGCAGTGTGTGCTGGGTAATAGTGTGGGCGTGTCTCTTATACATGTAGGGTGGGCAGAGAGAGCGTGGCAGTGTGTGCTGGGTAATAGTGTGGGCGTGTCTCTTATACATGTAGGGTGGGCAGAGAGAGCGTGGCAGTGTGTGCTGGGTAATAGTGTGGGCGTGTCTCTTACT
The DNA here is from genome assembly GCF_040206685.1 of Ascaphus truei. Lineage (NCBI taxonomy): Eukaryota > Metazoa > Chordata > Amphibia > Anura > Ascaphidae > Ascaphus > Ascaphus truei. The sequence continues at coordinate 4,327,049 of NC_134487.1, forward strand.
TATACATGTAGGGTGGGCAGAGAGAGTGTGGCAGTGTGTGCTGGGTAATAGTGTGGGCGTGTCTCTTATACATGTAGGGTGGGCAGAGAGAGCGTGGCAGTGTGTGCTGGGTAATAGTGTGGGCGTGTCTCTTACTTATACATGTAGGGTGGGCAGAGAGAGCGTGGCAGTGTGTGCTGGGTAATAGTGTGGGCGTGTCTCTTATACATGTAGGGTGGGCAGAGAGAGCGTGGCAGTGTGTGCTGGGTAATAGTGTGGGCGTGTCTCTTATACATGTAGGGTGGGCAGAGAGAGCGTGGCAGTGTGTGCTGGGTAATAGTGTGGGCGTGTCTCTTACTTATACATGTAGGGTGGGCAGAGAGAGCGTGGCAGTGTGTGCTGGGTAATAGTGTGGGCGTGTCTCTTATACATGTAGGGTGGGCAGAGAGAGCGTGGCAGTGTGTGCTGGATAATAAATGTGGGCGTGTCTCTTATACATGTAGGGTGGGCAGAGAGAGCGTGGCAGTGTGTGCTGGGTAATAGTGTGGGCGTGTCTCTTACTTATACATGTAGGGTGGGCAGAGAGAGCGTGGCAGTGTGTGCTGGGTAATAGTGTGGGCGTGTCTCTTATACATGTAGGGTGGGCAGAGAGAGCGTGGCAGTGTGTGCTGGGTAATAGTGTGGGCGTGTCTCTTATACATGTAGGGTGGGCAGAGAGAGCGTGGCAGTGTGTGCTGGATAATAAATGTGGGCGTGTCTCTTATACATGTAGGGTGGGCAGAGAGAGCGTGGCAGTGTGTGCTGGATAATAAATGTGGGCGTGTCTCTTATACATGTAGGGTGGGCAGAGAGAGCGTGGCAGTGTGTGCTGGGTAATAGTGTTGGCGTGCTTGAGCAGGAGAGCGTGAGCGTCAGCGCTGCTCAGCGCTCCTCCCTACACCCTGTCCCAGGTCTTATTCTAGGAGGAGCGATGCAGTGTGCATGTCTCACCATCAGGAGCGCCGCCATCTTTCTGCTTGGGAGCGCTGATCGGGCTCAGAGCTCGCGGCGTCTCAACATCTCGCCGCTCCTCTTCCTCCTCATCAGATGCTGGGCCCCCGGCCGGCTCCCCATTCTCCAGGTCGCTGCGGGAGGAATCCTCTGAGGATTGGGACATTCCGAACCTGCAACCCAGGAGCACGTAGTATAGCAGGATTACCAAACCGGGACTGGGGAGCCAACCCAGGAGCACAGGATGAGGGAATGTGTGGGAGCGACGTGGAGAAGAGAGGCTGTAACCGCAGGACCTGGGAGATCACTGGGGAGTCTGCATCCAGCAGTGGGGAGACACGGGCTGGAGAGGATGGGATGAGGGAATGTGTGGGAGCGACGTGGAGAAGAGAGGCTGTAACCGCAGGACCTGGGAGATCACTGGGGAGTCTGCATCCAGCAGTGGGGAGACACGGGCTGGAGAGGATGGGGTGAGGGAATGTGTGGGAGCGACGTGGAGAAGAGAGGCTGTAACCGCAGGACCTGGGAGATCACTGGGGAGTCTGCATCCAGCAGTGGGGAGACACGGGCTGGAGAGGATGGGGTGAGGGAATGTGTGGGAGTGACGTGGAGAAGAGAGGCTGTAACCGCAGGACCTGGGAGATCACTGGGGAGGCTTCATCCAGCAGTGGGGAGACACGGGCTGGAGAGGATGGGATGAGGGAATGTGTGCGAGCGACGTGGAGAAGAGAGGCTGTAACCGCAGGACCTGGGAGATCACTGGGGGGGCTGCATCCAGCAGTGGGGAGAGAAGGGCTGGAGAGGATGGGATGAGGGAATGTGTGGGAGCGACGTGGAGAAGAGAGGCTGTAACCGCAGGACCTGGGAGATCACTGGGGAGACTTCATCCAGCAGTGGGGAGACACGGGCTGGAGAGGGTGGGATGAGGGAATGTGTGGGAGCGACGTGGAGAAGAGAGGCTGTAACCGCAGAACCTGGGAGATCACTGGGGAGTCTGCATCCAGCAGTGGGAAGACACGGGCTGGGGAGGATGGGATGAGGGAATGTGTGGGAGAGACGTGGAGAAGAGAGGCTGTAACCGCAGGACCTGGGAGATCACTGGGGAGTCTGCATCCAGCAGTGGGGAGACACGGGCTGGAGAGGATGGGATGAGGGAATGTGTGGGAGAGACGTGGAGAAGAGAGGCTGTAACCGCAGGACCTGGGAGATCACTGGGGGGGCTGCATCCAGCAGTGGGGAGACACGGGCTGGAGAGGATGGGATGAGGGAATGTGTGGGAGCGACGTGGAGAAGAGAGGCTGTAACCGCAGGACCTGGGAGATCACTGGGGAGTCTGCATCCAGCAGTGGGGGAGACACGGGCTGGAGAGGATGGGATGAGGGAATGTGTGGGAGCGACGTTGAGAAGAGAGGCTGTAACCGCAGGACCTGGGAGATCACTGGGGAGTCTGCATCCAGCAGTGGGGAGACACGGGCTGGAGAGGATGGGATGAGGGAATGTGTGCGAGCGACGTGGAGAAGAGAGGCTGTAACCGCAGGACCTGGGAGATCACTGGGGAGTCTGCATCCAGCAGTGGGGAGACACGGGCTGGAGAGGATGGGATGAGGGAATGTGTGGGAGCGACGTGGAGAAGAGAGGCTGTAACCGCAGGACCTGGGAGATCACTGGGGAGACTTCATCCAGCAGTGGGGAGACACGGGCTGGAGAGGGTGGGATGAGGGAATGTGTGGGAGCGACGTGGAGAAGAGAGGCTGTAACCGCAGGACCTGGGGGATCACTGGGGAGTCTGCATCCAGCAGTGGGGAGGCACGGGCTGGAGAGGATGGGATGAGGGAATGTGTGGGAGGGACGTGGAGAAGAGAGGCTGTAACCGCAGGACCTGGGAGATCACTGGGGAGGCTTCATCCAGCAGTGGGGAGACACGGGCTGGAGAGGATGGGATGAGGGAATGTGTGGGAGTGACGTGGAGAAGAGAGGCTGTAACCGCAGGACCTGGGAGATCACTGGGGAGTCTGCATCCAGCAGTGGGGAGACACGGGCTGGAGAGGATAGGATGAGGGAATGTGTGGGAGCGACGTGGAGTAGAGAGGCTGTAACCGCAGGACCTGGGAGATCACTGGGGAGGGTTCATCCAGCAGTGGAGAGACACGGGCTGGAGAGGATGGGCTGAGGGAATGTGTGGGAGCGACGTGGAGAAGAGAGGCTGTAACTGCAGGACCTGGGAGATCACTGGGGAGTCTGCATCCAGCAGTGGGGAGACACGGGCTGGGGAGGATGGGATGTGGGAATGTGTGGGAGAGACGTGGAGAAAAGAGGCTGTAACCGCAGGACCAGGGAGATCACTGGGGAGTCTGCATCCAGCAGTGGGGAGACACGGGCTGGAGAGGATGGGATGTGGGAATGTGTGGGAGCGACGTGGAGAAAAGAGGCTGTAACCGCAGGACCTGGGAGATCACTGGGGAGACTTCGTCCAGCAGTGGGGGAGACACGGGCTGGAGAGAGTGGGATGTGGGAATGTGTGGGAGCGACGTGGAGAAAAGAGGCTGTAACCGCAGGACCTGGGAGATCATTGGGGAGTCTTCATCCAGCAGTGGGGAGACACGGGCTGGAGCGGATGGGATGAGGGAATGTGTGGGAGCGACGTAGAGAAGAGGCTGTAACGCAGGACCTGGGGGATCACTGTCGAGGCTTCATCCAGCAGTGGGGAGACACGGGCTGGGGAGGATGGGATACGGGAATGTGTGGGAGCGACGTGGAGAAGAGAGGCTGTAACCGCAGGACCTGGGAGATCACTGGGGAGGCTTCATCCAGCATCGGGGAGACACGGGCTGGGGAGGATGGGATGAGAGAATGTGTGGGAGCGACGTGGAGAAGAGAGGCTGTAACTGCAGGACCTGGGAGATCACTGGGGAGGCTTCATCCAGCAGTGGGGAGACACCGGCTGGGGAGGATGAGGGAATGTGTGGGAGCGACGTGGAGAAGAGAGGCTGTAACCGCAGGACCTGGGAGATCACTGGGGAGTCTGCATCCAGCAGTGGGGAGACACGGGCTGGAGAGGATGGGATGAGGGAATGTGTGGGAGCGACGTGGAGAAGAGGCTGTAACCGCAGGACCTGGGGATCACTGGGGAGTCTGCATCCAGCAGTGGGGAGACACGGGCTGGAGAGGATGGGATGAGGGAATGTGTGGGAGCGACGTGGAGAAGAGGCTGTAACCGCAGGACCTGGGAGATCACTGGGGAGTCTGCATCCAGCAGTGGGGAGACACGGGCTGGAGAGGATGGGATGAGGGAATGTGTGGGAGCGACGTGGAGAAGAGGCTGTAACCGCAGGACCTGGGAGATCACTGGGGAGACTTCGTCCAGCAGTGGGGGAGACACGGGCTGGAGAGAGTGGGATGTGGGAATGTGTGGGAGCGACGTGGAGAAAAGAGGCTGTAACCGCAGGACCTGGGAGATCATTGGGGAGTCTTCATCCAGCAGTGGGGAGACACGGGCTGGAGCGGATGGGATGAGGGAATGTGTGGGAGCGACGTAGAGAAGAGGCTGTAACGCAGGACCTGGGGGATCACTGGGGAGGCTTCATCCAGCAGTGGGGAGACACGGGCTGGGGAGGATGGGATGAGGGAATGTGTGGGAGCGACGTGGAGAAGAGAGGCTGTAACCGCAGGACCTGGGAGATCACTGGGGAGGCTTCATCCAGCATCGGGGAGACACGGGCTGGGGAGGATGGGATGAGAGAATGTGTGGGAGCGACGTGGAGAAGAGAGGCTGTAACTGCAGGACCTGGGAGATCACTGGGGAGGCTTCATCCAGCAGTGGGGAGACACCGGCTGGGGAGGATGAGGGAATGTGTGGGAGCGACGTAGAGAAGAGGCTGTAACGCAGGACCTGGGGGATCACTGGGGAGGCTTCATCCAGCAGTGGGGAGACACGGGCTGGGGAGGATGGGATGAGAGAATGTGTGGGAGCGACGTGGAGAAGAGAGGCTGTAACCGCAGGACCTGGGAGATCACTGGGGAGTCTGCATCCAGCAGTGGGGAGACACGGGCTGGAGAGGATGGGATGAGGGAATGTGTGGGAGGGACGTGGAGAAGAGAGGCTGTAACCGCAGGACCTGGGAGATCACTGGGGAGGCTTCATCCAGCAGTGGGGAGACACGGGCTGGAGAGGATGGGATGAGGGAATGTGTGGGAGTGACGTGGAGAAGAGAGGCTGTAACCGCAGGACCTGGGAGATCACTGGGGAGTCTGCATCCAGCAGTGGGGAGACACGGGCTGGAGAGGATAGGATGAGGGAATGTGTGGGAGCGACGTGGAGTAGAGAGGCTGTAACCGCAGGACCTGGGAGATCACTGGGGAGGGTTCATCCAGCAGTGGAGAGACACGGGCTGGAGAGGATGGGCTGAGGGAATGTGTGGGAGCGACGTGGAGAAGAGAGGCTGTAACTGCAGGACCTGGGAGATCACTGGGGAGTCTGCATCCAGCAGTGGGGAGACACGGGCTGGAGAGGATGGGATGAGGGAATGTGTGGGAGCGACGTGGAGAAGAGAGGCTGTAACTGCAGGACCTGGGAGATCACTGGGGAGTCTGCATCCAGCAGTGGGGAGACACGGGCTGGAGAGGATGGGATGTGGGAATGTGTGGGAGAGACGTGGAGAAAAGAGGCTGTAACCGCAGGACCAGGGAGATCACTGGGGAGTCTGCATCCAGCAGTGGGGAGACACGGGCTGGAGAGGATGGGATGTGGGAATGTGTGGGAGCGACGTGGAGAAAAGAGGCTGTAACCGCAGGACCTGGGAGATCACTGGGGAGACTTCGTCCAGCAGTGGGGGAGACACGGGCTGGAGAGAGTGGGATGTGGGAATGTGTGGGAGCGACGTGGAGAAAAGAGGCTGTAACCGCAGGACCTGGGAGATCATTGGGGAGTCTTCATCCAGCAGTGGGGAGACACGGGCTGGAGCGGATGGGATGAGGGAATGTGTGGGAGCGACGTAGAGAAGAGGCTGTAACGCAGGACCTGGGGGATCACTGGGGAGGCTTCATCCAGCAGTGGGGAGACACGGGCTGGGGAGGATGGGATGAGGGAATGTGTGGGAGCGACGTGGAGAAGAGAGGCTGTAACCGCAGGACCTGGGAGATCACTGGGGAGGCTTCATCCAGCATCGGGGAGACACGGGCTGGGGAGGATGGGATGAGAGAATGTGTGGGAGCGACGTGGAGAAGAGAGGCTGTAACTGCAGGACCTGGGAGATCACTGGGGAGGCTTCATCCAGCAGTGGGGAGACACCGGCTGGGGAGGATGAGGGAATGTGTGGGAGCGACGTGGAGAAGAGAGGCTGTAACCGCAGGACCTGGGAGATCACTGAGGAGTCTGCATCCAGCAGTGGGGAGACACGGGCTGGAGAGGATGGGATGAGGGAATGTGTGGGAGCGACGTGGAGAAGAGGCTGTAACCGCAGGACCTGGGGATCACTGGGGAGTCTGCATCCAGCAGTGGGGAGACACGGGCTGGAGAGGATGGGATGAGGGAATGTGTGGGAGCGACGTGGAGAAGAGGCTGTAACCGCAGGACCTGGGAGATCACTGGGGAGTCTGCATCCAGCAGTGGGGAGACACGGGCTGGAGAGGATGGGATGAGGGAATGTGTGGGAGCGACGTGGAGAAGAGGCTGTAACCGCAGGACCTGGGAGATCACTGGGGAGACTTCGTCCAGCAGTGGGGGAGACACGGGCTGGAGAGAGTGGGATGTGGGAATGTGTGGGAGCGACGTGGAGAAAAGAGGCTGTAACCGCAGGACCTGGGAGATCATTGGGGAGTCTTCATCCAGCAGTGGGGAGACACGGGCTGGAGCGGATGGGATGAGGGAATGTGTGGGAGCGACGTAGAGAAGAGGCTGTAACGCAGGACCTGGGGGATCACTGGGGAGGCTTCATCCAGCAGTGGGGAGACACGGGCTGGGGAGGATGGGATGAGGGAATGTGTGGGAGCGACGTGGAGAAGAGAGGCTGTAACCGCAGGACCTGGGAGATCACTGGGGAGGCTTCATCCAGCATCGGGGAGACACGGGCTGGGGAGGATGGGATGAGAGAATGTGTGGGAGCGACGTGGAGAAGAGAGGCTGTAACCGCAGGACCTGGGAGATCACTGGGGAGGCTTCATCCAGCAGTGGGGAGACACCGGCTGGGGAGGATGAGGGAATGTGTGGGAGCGACGTAGAGAAGAGGCTGTAACGCAGGACCTGGGGGATCACTGGGGAGGCTTCATCCAGCAGTGGGGAGACACGGGCTGGGGAGGATGGGATGAGAGAATGTGTGGGAGCGACGTGGAGAAGAGAGGCTGTAACCGCAGGACCTGGGAGATCACTGGGGAGTCTGCATCCAGCAGTGGGGAGACACGGGCTGGAGAGGATGGGATGAGGGAATGTGTGGGAGCGACGTGGAGAAGAGGCTGTAACCGCAGGACCTGGGGATCACTGGGGAGTCTGCATCCAGCAGTGGGGAGACACGGGCTGGAGAGGATGGGATGAGGGAATGTGTGGGAGCGACGTGGAGAAGAGAGGCTGTAACCGCAGGACCTGGGAGATCACTGGCGAGGCTTCATCCAGCAGTGGGGAGACACGGGCTGGAGAGGATGGGATGAGGGTATGTGTGGGAGAGACGTGAAGAAGAGAGGCTGTAACCGCAGGACCTGGGAAATCACTGGGGAGAATTCATCCAGCAGTGGGGAGACACGGGCTGGGGAGGATGGGATGAGGGAATGTGTGGGAGCGACGTGGAGAAGAGAGGCTGTAACCGCAGGACCTGGGAGATCACTGGGGAGGCTTCATCCAGCAGTGGGGAGACACGGGCTGGGGAGGATGGGATGAGGGAATGTGTGGGAGCGACGTGGAGAAGAGAGGCTGTAACCGCAGGACCTGGGAGATCACTGGGGAGACTTCATCCAGCAGTGGGGAGACACGGGTTGGGGAGGATGGGATGAGGGAATGTGTGGGAGTGACATGGAGAAGAGAGGCTGTAACCGCAGGACCTGGGGGATCACTGGGGAGGCTTCATCCAGCAGTGGGGAGACACGGGCTGGAGAGGATGAGATGAGGGAATGTGTGGGAGCGACGTGGAGAAGAGAGGCTGTAACCGCAGGACCTGGGAGATCACTGGGGCGACTTCATCCAGCAGTGGGGAGACACAGGCTGGGGAGGATGGGATGAGGGAATGTGTGGGAGCGACGTGGAGAAGAGAGGCTGTAACCGCAGGACCTGGGAGATCACTGGGGAGACTTCATCCAGCAGTGGGGAGACACGGGCTGGAGAGGATGGGATGAGGGAATGTGTGGGAGCGACGTGGAGAAGAGAGGCTGTAACCGCAGGACCTGGGAGATCACTGGGGAGGCTTCATCCAGCAGTGGGGAGACACAGGCTGGGGAGGATGGGATGAGGGAATGTGTGGGAGCGACGTGGAGAAGAGGCTGTAACCGCAGGACCTGGGAGATCACTGGGGAGACTTCATCCAGCAGTGGGGAGACACGGGCTGGAGAGGATGGGATGAGGGAATGTGTGGGAGCGACGTGGAGAAGAGAGGCTGTAACCGCAGGACCTGGGAGATCACTGGGGAGGCTTCATCCAGCAGTGGGGAGACACAGGCTGGGGAGGATGGGATGAGGGAATGTGTGGGAGCGACGTGGAGAAGAGGCTGTAACCGCAGGACCTGGGAGATCACTGGGGAGACTTCATCCAGCAGTGGGGAGACACGGGCTGGGGAGGATGGAATGAGGGAATGTGTGGGAGCGACGTGGAGAAGAGAGGCTGTAACCGCAGGACCTGGGAGATCACTGGGGAGGCTTCATCCAGCAGTGGGGAGACACGGGCTGGAGAGGATGGGATGAGGGAATGTGTGGGAGCGACGTGGAGAAGAGAGGCTGTAACCGCAGGACCTGGGAGATCACTGGGGAGTCTGCATCCAGCAGTGGGGAGACACGGGCTGGAGAGGATGGGATGAGGGAATGTGTGGGAGCGACGTGGAGAAGAGAGGCTGTAACCGCAGGACCTGGGAGATCACTGGGGAGACTTCATCCAGCAGTGGGGAGACACGGGCTGGAGAGGATGGGATGAGGGAATGTGTGGGAGCGACGTGGAGAAGAGGCTGTAACCGCAGGACCTGGGAGATCACTGGGGAGTCTGCATCCAGCAGTGGGGAGACACGGGCTGGAGAGGATGGGATGAGGGAATGTGTGGGAGCGACGTGGAGAAGAGAGGCTGTAACCGCAGGACCTGGGAGATCACTGGGGAGACTTCATCCAGCAGTGGGGAGACACGGGCTGGAGAGGATGGGATGAGGGAATGTGTGGGAGCGACGTGGAGAAGAGAGGCTGTAACCGCAGGACCTGGGAGATCACTGGGGAGACTTCATCCAGCAGTGGGGAGACACGGGCTGGAGAGGATGGGATGAGGGAATGTGTGGGAGCGACGTGGAGAAGAGAGGCTGTAACCGCAGGACCTGGGAGATCACTGGGGAGGCTTCATCCAGCAGTGGGGAGACACAGGCTGGGGAGGATGGGATGAGGGAATGTGTGGGAGCGACGTGGAGAAGAGGCTGTAACCGCAGGACCTGGGAGATCACTGGGGAGACTTCATCCAGCAGTGGGGAGACACGGGCTGGAGAGGATGGGATGAGGGAATGTGTGGGAGCGACGTGGAGAAGAGAGGCTGTAACCGCAGGACCTGGGAGATCACTGGGGAGGCTTCATCCAGCAGTGGGGAGACACAGGCTGGGGAGGATGGGATGAGGGAATGTGTGGGAGCGACGTGGAGAAGAGGCTGTAACCGCAGGACCTGGGAGATCACTGGGGAGACTTCATCCAGCAGTGGGGAGACACGGGCTGGGGAGGATGGAATGAGGGAATGTGTGGGAGCGACGTGGAGAAGAGAGGCTGTAACCGCAGGACCTGGGAGATCACTGGGGAGGCTTCATCCAGCAGTGGGGAGACACGGGCTGGAGAGGATGGGATGAGGGAATGTGTGGGAGCGACGTGGAGAAGAGAGGCTGTAACCGCAGGACCTGGGAGATCACTGGGGAGTCTGCATCCAGCAGTGGGGAGACACGGGCTGGAGAGGATGGGATGAGGGAATGTGTGGGAGCGACGTGGAGAAGAGAGGCTGTAACCGCAGGACCTGGGAGATCACTGGGGAGGCTTCATCCAGCAGTGGGGAGACACAGGCTGGGGAGGATGGGATGAGGGAATGTGTGGGAGCGACGTGGAGAAGAGGCTGTAACCGCAGGACCTGGGAGATCACTGGGGAGACTTCATCCAGCAGTGGGGAGACACGGGCTGGAGAGGATGGGATGAGGGAATGTGTGGGAGCGACGTGGAGAAGAGAGGCTGTAACCGCAGGACCTGGGAGATCACTGGGGAGGCTTCATCCAGCAGTGGGGAGACACAGGCTGGGGAGGATGGGATGAGGGAATGTGTGGGAGCGACGTGGAGAAGAGGCTGTAACCGCAGGACCTGGGAGATCACTGGGGAGACTTCATCCAGCAGTGGGGAGACACGGGCTGGGGAGGATGGAATGAGGGAATGTGTGGGAGCGACGTGGAGAAGAGAGGCTGTAACCGCAGGACCTGGGAGATCACTGGGGAGGCTTCATCCAGCAGTGGGGAGACACGGGCTGGAGAGGATGGGATGAGGGAATGTGTGGGAGCGACGTGGAGAAGAGAGGCTGTAACCGCAGGACCTGGGAGATCACTGGGGAGTCTGCATCCAGCAGTGGGGAGACACGGGCTGGAGAATATGGGATGAGGGAATGTGTGGGAGCGACGTGGAGAAGAGAGGCTGTAACCGCAGGACCTGGGCGATCACTGGGGAGTCTGCATCCAGCAGTGGGGAGACACGGGCTGGAGAGGGTGGGATGAGGGAATGTGTGGGAGCGACGTGGAGAAGAGAGGCTGTAACCGCAGGACCTGGGAGATCACTGGGGAGGCTTCATCCAGCAGTGGGGAGACACGGGCTGGAGAGGATGGGATGAGGGAATGTGTGGGAGCGACGTGGAGAAGAGAGGCTGTAACCGCAGGACCTGGGAGATCACTGGGGAGGCTTCATCCAGCAGTGGGGAGACACGGGCTGGGGAGGATGGGATGTGGGAATGTGTGGGAGCGACGTGGAGAAGAGAGGCTGTAACCGCAGGACCTGGGAGATCACTGGGGAGACTTCATCCAGCAGTGGGGAGACTCGGGCTGGAGAGGATGGGATGAGGGAATGTGTGGGAGTGACGTGGAGAAGAGAGGCTGTAACCGCAGGACCTGGGAGATCACTGGGGAGACTTCATCCAGCAGTGGGGAGACACGGGCTGGAGAGGATGGAATGAGGGAATGTGTGGGAGAGACGTGGAGAAGAGAGGCTGTAACCGCAGGACCTGGGGGATCACTGGGGAGGCTTCATCCAGCAGTGGGGAGACACGGGCTGGAGAGGATGGGGTGAGGGAATGTGTGGGAGCGACGTGGAGAAGAGAGGCTGTAACCACAGGACCTGGGAGATCACTGGGGGGGCTGCATCCAGCAGTGGGGAGACACGGGTTGGGGAGGATGGGATGAGGGAATGTGTGGGAGCGACGTGGAGAAGAGAGGCTGTAACCACAGGACCTGGGAGATCACTGGGGGGGCTGCATCCAGCAGTGGGGAGACACGGGTTGGAGAGGATGGGATGAGGGAATGTGTGGGAGGGACGTGGGGAAGAGGCTGTAACCGCAGGACCTGGGAGATCACTGGGGAGACTTCATCCAGCAGTGGGGAGACACGGGCTGGAGAGGATGGGGTGAGGGAATGTGTGGGAGCGACGTGGAGAAGAGAGGCTGTAACCGCAGGACCTGGGAGATCACTGGGGAGGCTTCATCCAGCAGTGGGGAGACACGGGCTGGAGAGGATGGGATGAGGGAATGTGGGGGAGAGACGTGGAGAAGAGAGGCTGTAACCGCAGGACCTGGGAGATCACTGGGGAGACTTCATCCAGCAGTGGGGAGACTCGGGCTGGAGAGGATGGGATGAGGGAATGTGTGGGAGTGACGTGGAGAAGAGAGGCTGTAACCGCAGGACCTGGGAGATCACTGGGGAGACTTCATCCAGCAGTGGGGAGACACGGGCTGGAGAGGATGGAATGAGGGAATGTGTGGGAGAGACGTGGAGAAGAGAGGCTGTAACCGCAGGACCTGGGGGATCACTGGGGAGGCTTCATCCAGCAGTGGGGAGACACGGGCTGGAGAGGATGGGGTGAGGGAATGTGTGGGAGCGACGTGGAGAAGAGAGGCTGTAACCACAGGACCTGGGAGATCACTGGGGGGGCTGCATCCAGCAGTGGGGAGACACGGGTTGGGGAGGATGGGATGAGGGAATGTGTGGGAGCGACGTGGAGAAGAGAGGCTGTAACCACAGGACCTGGGAGATCACTGGGGGGGCTGCATCCAGCAGTGGGGAGACACGGGTTGGGGAGGATGGGATGAGGGAATGTGTGGGAGTGACGTGGAGAAGAGAGGCTGTAACCACAGGACCTGGGAGATCACTGGGGAGGCTGCATCCAGCAGTGGGGAGACACGGGCTGGAGAGGATGGGATGAGGGAATGTGTGGGAGCGACGTGGAGAAGAGAGGCTGTAACCGCAGGACCTGGGAGATCACTGGGGAGGCTTCATCCAGCAGTGGGGAGACATGGGCTGGAGAGGATGGGATGAGGGAATGTGTGGGAGCGACGTGGATAAGAGAGGCTGTAACCGCAGGACCTGGGAGATCACTGGGGAGACTTCATCCAGCAGTGGGGAGACACGTATATTTACACCTTAGACCTTGTTCTTAATAACGGATATACACGGTTTTCCATCCTAAGTCGTAGCTTTGTGTGTGTGCTGCCTGCGTGGGGAACATACTCAGCGGTGTCATCCACTCACCGTGTCCTGGACTTGACCTGCGTCCCATAGCCGGGCTCTTTCTCCTCCCAGATGTCCTCATCATCATCAAACTGCTGGATGTGCTCGTTGCAGCAAGCTTCAAACAGGGCGTCGTTGGACTGCAGGGTGAGGGAGACAGGGCGGTGAGGGGCACAGGAGGGTGAGGGAGACAGGAGGGTGAGGGAGACAGGAGGGTGAGGGAGACAGGAGGGTGAGGGAGACAGGAGGGTGAGGGAGACAGGAGGGTGAGGGAGACAGGAGGTTGAGGGAGACAGGAGGGTGAGGGGCACAGGACGGTGAGGGAGACAGGACGGTGAGGGAGACAGGACGGTGATGGGCACAGGAGGGTGAGGGAGACAGGAGGGTGAGGGAGACAGGAGGGTGAGGGGCACAGGGGGGTGAGGGAGACAGGAGGGTGAGGGAGACAGGAGGGTGAGGGAGACAGGAGGGTGAGGGAGACAGGAGGGAGACAGGAGGGTGAGGGAGACAGGAGGGAGACAGGAGGGTGGAGGGAGACAGGAGGGAGATAGGAGGGAGGAGGGAGAAAGGAGGGAGACAGGAGACAGGAGGGAGACAGGAGGGAGACAGGAGGGAGACGGGAGACAGGAGGGAGACGGGAGACAGGAGGGAGACGGGAGACAGGAGGGAGACGGGAGACAGGAGGGAGACGGGAGACAGGAGGGAGACGGGAGACAGGAGGGAGACGGGAGACAGGAGGGAGACGGGAGACAGGAGGGAGACGGGAGACAGGAGGGAGACGGGAGACAGGAGGGAGACGGGAGACAGGAGGGAGACGGGAGACAGGAGGGAGACGGGAGACAGGAGGGAGACGGGAGACAGGAGGGAGACGGGAGACAGGAGGGAAACAGGAGACAGGAGGGAAACAGGAGAATGAGGGAGACAGGAGGGAGACAGGAGGGAGACAGGAGGGAGACAGGAGGGAGACAGGAGGGAGAAAGGAGACAGGAGGGAGACAGGAGACAGCGGGGCGAGGGACACAGCGGGGCGAGGGACACAGCAGGTGGCGAGGGACACAGCAGGGGGCGAGGGACACAGCAGGGGGCGAGGGACACAGCAGGGGGCGAGGGACACAGCAGGGGGCGAGGGACACAGCAGGGGGCGAGGGACACAGCAGGGGGCGAGGGACACAGCAGGGGGCGAGGGACACAGCAGGGGGCGAGGGACACAGCAGGGGGCGAGGGACACAGCAGGGGGCGAGGGACACAGCAGGGGGCGAGGGACACAGCAGGGGGCGAGGGACACAGCAGGGGTCGAGGGACACAGCAGGGGCGAGGGACACAGCAGGGGGCGAGGGACACAGCAGGGGGCGAGGGACACAGCAGGGGGCGAGGGACACAGCAGGGGGGCGAGGGACACAGGGGGGCGAGGGACACAGCGGGGCGAGGGACACAGCAGGGGGCGAGGGACACAGCAGGGGGCGAGGGACACAGCAGGGGGCGAGGGACAAAGCAGGGGGCGAGGGACACAGCAGGGGGCGAGGGACACAGCAGGGGCGAGGGACACAGCAGGGGGCGAGGGACACAGCAGGGGGCGAGGGACACAGCAGGGGGCGAGGGACACAGCAGGGGGCGAGGGACACAGCAGGGGGCGAGGGACACAGCAGGGGGCGAGGGACACAGCAGGGGGCGAGGGACACAGCAGGGGGCGAGGGACACAGCAGGGGGCGAGGGACACAGCAGGGGGCGAGGGACACAGCAGGGGGCGAGGGACACAGCAGGGGGCGAGGGACACAGCAGGGGGCGAGGGACACAGCAGGGGGCGAGGGACACAGCAGGGGGCGAGGGACACAGCAGGGGCGAGGGACACAGCAGGGGCGAGGGACACAGCGGGGGGCGAGGGACACAGCGGGGGGCGAGGGACACAGCAGGGCGAGGGACACAGCAGGGCGAGGGACAAAAGCAGGGGGCGAGGGACACAGCAGGGGGCGAGGGACACAGCAGGGGCGAGGGACACAGCGGGGCGAGGGACACAGCGGGGCGAGGGACACAGCGGGGCGAGGGACACAGCAGGGGGAGGGACACAGCAGGGGGAGGGACACAGCAGGGGGAGGGACACAGCGGGGGGAGGGACACAGCGGGGGGGGGGACACAGCGGGGGGGGGACACAGCGGGGGGAGAGACACAGCGGGGGGAGGGACACAGCGGGGGGAGGGACATAGCAGGGGGCGAGGGACACAGGACGTGGCTCCTCTCTACCCGCTGGATCTAAAGACTGGGTTTCAGTGAGCAGCACCAGAACCCATCAGCTGCGGAAACTCTAAGGGAGTGTTCATTAACAGACGCAGCGCTCCCTTTCTCGCTCAGTGACAGACACAGCGCTCCCTTTCTCGCTCAGTGAGACGCAGCGCTCCCTTTCTCGCTCAGTGACAGACACAGCGCTCCCTTTCTCGCTCAGTGAGAGACGCAGTGCTCCCTTTCTCGCTCAGTGACAGACGCAGCGCTCCCTTTCTCGCTCAGTGACAGACGCAGCGCTCCCTTTCTCGCTCAGTGACTGACGCAGCGCTCCCTTTCTCGCTCAGTGACTGACGCAGCGCTCCCTTTCTCGCTCAGTGACAGACGCAGCGCTCCCTTTCTCGCTCAGTGAGACGCAGCGCTCCCTTTCTCGCTCAGTGACAGACGCAGCGCTCCCTTTCTCGCTCAGTGACAGACGCGGCGCTCCCTTTCTCGCTCAGTGACAGACGCGGCGCTCCCTTTCTCGCTCAGTGACAGACGCGGCGCTCCCTTTCTCGCTCAGTGACAGACGCGGCGCTCCCTTTCTCGCTCAGTGAGACGCAGCGCTCCCTTTCTCGCTCAGTGACAGACGCGGCGCTCCCTTTCTCGCGCAGTGACAGACGCAGCGCTCCCTTTCTCGCGCAGTGACAGACGCAGCGCTCCCTTTCTCGCTCAGTGACAGACGCAGCGGTCCCTTTCTCGCTCAGTGACAGACGCGGCGCTCCCTTTCTCTCTCAGTGACAGACACAGCGCTCCCTTTCTCGCTCAGTGACAGACGCAGCGCTCCCTTTCTCGCTCAGTGACAGACGCAGCGCTCCCTTTCTCGCTCAGTGACAGACGCGGCGCTCCCTTTCTCGCTCAGTGACAGACGCAGCGCTCCCTTTCTCGCTCAGTGACAGACGCAGCGCTCCCTTTCTCGCTCAGTGAGACGCAGCGCTCCCTTTCTCGCTCAGTGACAGACACAGCGCTCCCTTTCTCGCTCAGTGAGAGACGCAGCGCTCCCTTTCTCGCTCAGTGACAGACGCAGCGCTCCCTTTCTCGCTCAGTGACAGACGCAGCGCTCCCTTTCTCGCTCAGTGACTGACGCAGCGCTCCCTTTCTCGCTCAGTGACAGACACAGCGCTCCCTTTCTCGCTCAGTGAGAGACACAGCGCTCCCTTTCTCGCTCAGTGACAGACGCAGCGCTCCCTTTCTCGCTCAGTGACAGACGCAGCGCTCCCTTTCTCGCTCAGTGACAGACACAGCGCTCCCTTTCTCGCTCAGTGAGAGACACAGCGCTCCCTTTCTCGCTCAGTGACAGACGCAGCGCTCCCTTTCTCGCTCAGTGAGAGACGCAGCGCTCCCTTTCTCGCTCAGTGACAGACGCGGCGCTCCCTTTCTCGCTCAGTGACTGACGCAGCGCTCCCTTTCTCGCTCAGTGACAGACGCAGCGCTCCCTTTCTCGCTCAGTGAGACGCAGCGCTCCCTTTCTCGCTCAGTGACAGACGCAGCGCTCCCTTTCTCGCTCAGTGACAGACGCGGCGCTCCCTTTCTCGCTCAGTGACATACGCGGCGCTCCCTTTCTCGCTCAGTGACAGACGCGGCGCTCCCTTTCTCGCTCAGTGAGACGCAGCGCTCCCTTTCTCGCTCAGTGACAGACGCGGCGCTCCCTTTCTCGCGCAGTGACAGACGCAGCGCTCCCTTTCTCGCGCAGTGAGACGCAGCGCTCCCTTTCTCGCTCAGTGACAGACGCAGGGGTCCCTTTCTCGCTCAGTGACAGACGCGGCGCTCCCTTTCTCTCTCAGTGACAGACACAGCGCTCCATTTCTCGCTCAGTGACAGACGCAGCGCTCCCTTTCTCGCTCAGTGACAGACGCGGCGCTCCCATTCTCGCGCAGTGACAGACGCAGCGCTCCCTTTCTCGCTCAGTGACAGACGCAGCGCTCCCTTTCTCTCTCAGTGACAGACACGGCGCTCCATTTCTCGCTCAGTGACAGACGCAGCGCTCCCTTTCTCGCTCAGTGACAGACGCAGCGCTCCCTTTCTCGCTCAGTGACAGACGCGGCGCTCCCTTTCTCGCTCAGTGACAGACGCGGCGCTCCCTTTCTCGCTCAGTGACAGACGCAGCGCTCCCTTTCTCGCTCTGTGACAGACGCGGCGCTCCCTTTCTCGCGCAGTGACAGACGCGGCGCTCCCTTTCTCGCTCAGTGACAGACGCAGCGCTCCCTTTCTCGCTCAGTGACAGACGCGGCGCTCCCTTTCTCGCGCAGTGACAGACGCGGCGCTCCCTTTCTCGCTCAGTGACAGACGCAGCGCTCCCTTTCTCGCTCAGTGACAGACGCAGCGCTCCCTTTCTCGCTCAGTGACAGACGCAGCGCTCCCTTTCTCGCTCAGTGACAGACGCAGCGCTCCCTTTCTCGCTCAGTGACAGACGCAGCGCTCCCTTTCTCGCTTAGTGACAGACGCAGCGCTCCCTTTCTCGCTCAGTGACTGACGCGGCGCTCCCTTTCTCGCTCAGTGACAGACGCAGCGCTCCCTTTCTCGCTCAGTGACAGACGCAGCGCTCCCTTTCTCACGCAGTAACAGACGCAGCGCTCCCTTTCTCGCACAGTGACTGACGCAGCGCTCCCTTTCTCACTCAGTGACAGACGCAGCGCTCCCTTTCTCGCTCAGTGACAGACGCAGCGCTCCCTTTCTCGCTCAGTGACAGACGCGGCGCTCCCTTTCTCGCGCAGTGACAGACGCGGCGCTCCCTTTCTCGCGCAGTGACAGACGCAGCGCTCCCTTTCTCGCTCAGTGACAGACGCGGCGCTCCCTTTCTCGCTCAGTGACAGACGCGGCGCTCCCTTTCTCGCTCAGTGACAGACGCGGCGCTCCCTTTCTCGCTCAGTGACAGACGCAGCGCTCCCTTTCTCGCTCAGTGAGACGCAGCGCTCCCTTTCTCGCGCAGTGACAGACGCGGCGCTCCCTTTCTCGCTCAGTGAGACGCAGCGCTCCCTTTCTCGCTCAGTGACAGACGCAGCGCTCCCTTTCTCGCTCAGTGAGACGCAGCGCTCCCTTTCTCGCTCAGTGACAGACGCGGCGCTCCCTTTCTCGCTCAGTGACAGACACGGCGCTCCCTTTCTCGCGCAGTGACAGACGCAGCGCTCCCTTTCTCGCTCAGTGAGACGCAGCGCTCCCTTTCTCGCTCAGTGACAGACGCAGCGCTCCCTTTCTCGCTCAGTGACAGACGCGGCGCTCCCTTTCTCGCTCAGTGACAGACGCGGCGCTCCCTTTCTCGCGCAGTGACAGACGCAGCGCTCCCTTTCTCGCTCAGTGACAGACGCAGCACTCCCTTTCTCGCTCAGTGACAGACGCAGCGCTCCCTTTCTCGCGCAGTGACAGACGCGGCGCTCCCTTTCTCGCTCAGTGAGACGCAGCGCTCCCTTTCTCGCTCAGTGACAGACGCAGCGCTCCCTTTCTCGCTCAGTGAGACGCAGCGCTCCCTTTCTCGCTCAGTGACAGACGCGGCGCTCCCTTTCTCGCTCAGTGACAGACACGGCGCTCCCTTTCTCGCGCAGTGACAGACGCAGCGCTCCCTTTCTCGCTCAGTGAGACGCAGCGCTCCCTTTCTCGCTCAGTGACAGACGCAGCGCTCCCTTTCTCGCTCAGTGACAGACGCGGCGCTCCCTTTCTCGCTCAGTGACAGACGCGGCGCTCCCTTTCTCGCGCAGTGACAGACGCAGCGCTCCCTTTCTCGCTCAGTGACAGACGCAGCACTCCCTTTCTCGCTCAGTGACAGACGCAGCGCTCCCTTTCTCGCGCAGTGACAGACGCAGCGCTCCCTTTCTCGCTCAGTGACAGACGCTGCGCTCCCTTTCTCACGCAGTGACAGACGCAGCGCTCCCTTTCTCGCTCAGTGACAGACGCAGCGCTCCCTTTCTCGCGCAGTGACAGACGCAGCGCTCCCTTTCTCGCGCAGTGACAGACGCAGCGCTCCCTTTCTCGCTCAGTGACAGACGCAGCGCTCCCTTTCTCGCTCAGTGAGACGCAGCGCTCCCTTTCTCGCTCAGTGACAGACGCAGCGCTCCCTTTCTCGCTCAGTGACAGACGCGGCGCTCCCTTTCTCGCTCAGTGACAGACGCAGCACTCCCTTTCTCGCTCAGTGACAGACGCAGCGCTCCCTTTCTCGCTCTGTGACAGATGCAGCGCTCCCTTTCTCGCTCAGTGACAGACGCGGCGCTCCCTTTCTCGCTCAGTGACAGACGCAACACTCCCTTTCTCGCTCAGTGACAGACGCAGCGCTCCCTTTCTCGCTCTGTGACAGATGCAGCGCTCCCTTTCTCGCTCAGTGAGACGCAGCGCTCCCTTTCTCGCGCAGTGACTGACGCGGCGCTCCCTTTCTCGCGCAGTGACTGACGCAGCGCTCCCTTTCTCGCTCAGTGACAGACGCAGCGCTCCCTTTCTCGCTCAGTGACAGACGCGGCGCTCCCTTTCTCGCGCAGTGACAGACGCGGCGCTCCCTTTCTCGCGCAGTGACAGACGCGGCGCTCCCTTTCTCGCTCAGTGACTGACGCGGCGCTCCCTTTCTCGCGCAGTGACAGACGCGGCGCTCCCTTTCTCGCTCAGTGACAGACGCAGCGCTCCCTTTCTCGCTCAGTGACAGACGCAGCGCTCCCTTTCTCGCTCAGTGACAGACGCAGCGCTCCCTTTCTCGCTCAGTGACAGACGCAGCGCTCCCTTTCTCGCTCAGTGACAGACGCAGCGCTCCCTTTCTCGCTCAGTGACAGATGCAGCGCTCCCTTTCTCACGCAGTAACTGACGCAGCGCTCCCTTTCACACTCAGTGACAGACGCAGCGCTCCCTTTCTCGCTCAGTGACAGACGCAGCGCTCCCTTTCTCGCTCAGTGACAGACGCGGCGCTCCCTTTCTCTCTCAGTGAGAGACGCAGCGCTCCCTTTCTCGCTCAGTGACAGACGCAGCGCTCCCTTTCTCGCTCAGTGACAGATGCAGCGCTCCCTTTCTCACGCAGTAACTGACGCAGCGCTCCCTTTCACACTCAGTGACAGACGCAGCGCTCCCTTTCTCGCTCAGTGACAGACGCAGCGCTCCCTTTCTCGCTCAGTGACAGACGCGGCGCTCCCTTTCTCTCTCAGTGAGAGACGCAGCGCTCCCTTTCTCGCTCAGTGACAGACGCAGCGCTCCCTTTCTCGCTCAGTGACAGACGCAGCGCTCCCTTTCTCGCTCAGTGACAGACGCAGCGCTCCCTTTCTCGCTCAGTGACAGACGCAGCGCTCCCTTTCTCGCTCAGTGACAGACGCAGCGCTGACCAGGCGATGCCCTGCGGGGTGTGACAACATAGCAGGGTTACAGCTGTGCCCCCTACGCCCGCCCTGACCAGGCGATGCCCTGCGGGGTGTGAGAACATAGCAGGGTTACAGCTGTGCCCCCTACGCCCGCCCTGACCAGGCGATGCCCTGCGGGGTGTGAGAACATAGCAGGGTTATAGCTGTGCCCCCTACGCCCGCCCTGACCAGGCGATGCCCTGCGGGGTGTGAGAACATAGCAGGGTTATAGCTGTGCCCCCTACGCCCGCCCTGACCAGGCGATGCCCTGCGGGGTGTGAGAACATAGCAGGGTTACAGCTGTGCCCCCTACGCCCGCCCTGACCAGGCGATGCCCTGCGGGGTGTGAGAACATAGCAGGGTTATAGCTGTGCCCCCTACGCCCGCCCTGACCAGGCGATGCCCTGCGGGGTGTGAGAACATAGCAGGGTTATAGCTGTGCCCCCTACGCCCGCCCTGACCAGGCGATGCCCTGCGGGGTGTGAGAACATAGCTGGGTTACAGCTGTGCCCCCTACGCCCGCCCTGACCAGGCGATGCCCTGCGGGGTGTGAGAACATAGCTGGGTTACAGCTGTGCCCCCTACGCCCGCCCTGACCAGGCGATGCCCTGCGGGGTGTGAGAACATAGCAGGGTTACAGCTGTGCCCCCTACGCCCGCCCTGACCAGGCGATGCCCTGCGGGGTGTGAGAACATAGCAGGGTTACAGCTGTGCCCCCTACGCCCGCCCTGACCACGCGATGCCCTGCGGGGTGTGAGAACATAGCAGGGTTATAGCTGTGCCCCCTACGCCCGCCCTGACCAGGCGATGCCCTGCGGGGTGTGAGAACATAGCAGGGTTACAGCTGTGCCCCCTACGCCCGCCCTGACCAGGCGATGCCCTGCGGGGTGTGAGAACATAGCAGGGTTATAGCTGTGCCCCCTACGCCCGCCCTGACCAGGCGATGCCCTGCGGGGTGTGAGAACATAGCAGGGTTATAGCTGTGCCCCCTACGCCCGCCCTGACCAGGCGATGCCCTGCGGGGTGTGAGAACATAGCAGGGTTATAGCTGTGCCCCCTACGCCCGCCCTGACCAGGCGATGCCCTGCGGGGTGTGAGAACATAGCTGGGTTATAGCTGTGCCCCCTACGCCCGCCCTGACCACGCGATGCCCTGCGGGGTGTGAGAACATAGCAGGGTTACAGCTGTGCCCCCTACGCCCGCCCTGACCAGGCGATGCCCTGCGGGGTGTGAGAACATAGCAGGGTTACAGCTGTGCCCCCTATGCCCGCCCTGACCAGGCGATGCCCTGCGGGGTGTGAGAACATAGCAGGGTTACAGCTGTGCCCCCTATGCCCGCCCTGACCAGGCGATGCCCTGCGGGGTGTGAGAACATAGCAGGGTTACAGCTGTGCCCCCTATGCCCGCCCTGACCAGGCGATGCCCTGCGGGGTGTGAGAACATAGCAGGGTTACAGCTGTGCCCCCTATGCCCGCCCTGACCAGGCGATGCCCTGCGGGGTGTGAGAACATAGCAGGGTTACAGCTGTGCCCCCTATGCCCGCCCTGACCAGGCGATGCCCTGCGGGGTGTGAGAACATAGCAGGGTTACAGCTGTGCCCCCTACACCCGCCCTGACCAGGCGATGCCCTGCGGGGTGTGAGAACATAGCAGGGTTATAGCTGTGCCCCCTACGCCCGCCCTGACCAGGCGATACCCTGCGGGGTGTGAGAACATAGCAGGGTTATAGCTGTGCCCCCTACGCCCGCCCTGACCAGGCGATACCCTGCGGGGTGTGAGAACATAGCAGGGTTACAGCGGTGCCCCCTACGCCCGCCCTGACCAGGCGATGCCCTGCGGGGTGTGAGAACATAGCAGGGTTATAGCTGTGCCCCCTACGCCCGCCCTGACCAGGCGATGCCCTGCGGGGTGTGAGAACATAGCAGGATTATAGCTGTGCCCCCTACGCCCGCCCTGACCAGGCGATGCCCTGCGGGGTGTGAGAACATAGCAGGGTTATAGCTGTGCCCCCTACGCCCGCCCTGACCAGGCGATGCCCTGCGGGGTGTGAGAACATAGCTGGGTTATAGCTGTGCCCCCTACGCCCGCCCTGACCAGGCGATGCCCTGCGGGGTGTGAGAACATAGCAGGGTTACAGCTGTGCCCCCTACGCCCGCCCTGACCAGGCGATGCCCTGCGGGGTGTGAGAACATAGCAGGGTTATAGCTGTGCCCCCTACGCCCGCCCTGACCAGGCGATGCTCTGCGGGGTGTGAGAACATAGCTAGGTTATAGCTGTGCCCCCTACGCCCGCCCTGACCAGGCGATGCCCTGCGGGGTGTGAGAACATAGCAGGGTTATAGCTGTGCCCCCTACGCCCGCCCTGACCAGGCGATGCTCTGCGGGGTGTGAGAACATAGCAGGGTTACAGCTGTGCCCCCTACGCCCGCCCTGACCAGGCGATGCCCTGCGGGGTGTGAGAACATAGCAGGGTTATAGCTGTGCCCCCTACGCCCGCCCTGACCAGGCGATGCCCTGCGGGGTGTGAGAACATAGCAGGGTTACAGCGGTGCCCCCTACGCCCGCCCTGACCAGGCGATGCCCTGCGGGGTGTGAGAACATAGCAGGGTTACAGCGGTGCCCCCTACGCCCGCCCTGACCAGGCGATGCCCTGCGGGGTGTGAGAACATAGCAGGGTTACAGCTGTGCCCCCTACGCCCGCCCTGACCAGGCGATGCCCTGCGGGGTGTGAGAACATAGCAGGGTTACAGCTGTGCCCCCTACGCCCGCCCTGACCAGGCGATGCCCTGCGGGGTGTGAGAACATAGCAGGGTTATAGCTGTGCCCCCTACGCCCGCCCTGACCAGGCGATGCCCTGCGGGGTGTGAGAACATAGCAGGGTTACAGCTGTGCCCCCTACGCCCGCCCTGACCAGGCGATGCCCTGCGGGGTGTGAGAACATAGCAGGGTTATAGCTGTGCCCCCTACGCCCGCCCTGACCAGGCGATGCCCTGCGGGGTGTGAGAACATAGCAGGGTTATAGCTGTGCCCCCTACGCCCGCCCTGACCAGGCGATGCCCTGCGGGGTGTGAGAACATAGCAGGGTTATAGCTGTGCCCCCTACGCCCGCCCTGACCAGGCGATGCCCTGCGGGGTGTGAGAACATAGCAGGGTTACAGCTGTGCCCCCTACACCCGCCCTGACCAGGCGATGCCCTGCGGGGTGTGAGAACATAGCAGGGTTACAGCTGTGCCCCCTACGCCCGCCCTGACCAGGCGATGCCCTGCGGGGTGTGAGAACATAGCAGGGTTACAGCGGTGCCCCCTACGCCCGCCCTGACCAGGCGATGCCCTGCGGGGTGTGAGAACATAGCAGGGTTACAGCTGTGCCCCCTACGCCCGCCCTGACCAGGCGATGCCCTGCGGGGTGTGAGAACATAGCAGGGTTACAGCTGTGCCCCCTACGCCCGCCCTGACCAGGCGATGCCCTGCGGGGTGTGAGAACATAGCAGGGTTATAGCTGTGTCCCCTACGCCCGCCCTGACCAGGCGATGCCCTGCGGGGTGTGAGAACATAGCAGGGTTACAGCTGTGCCCCCTACGCCCGCCCTGACCAGGCGATGCCCTGCGGGGTGTGAGAACATAGCAGGGTTACAGCTGTGCCCCCTACGCCCGCCCTGACCAGGCGATGCTCTGCGGGGTGTGAGAACATAGCTAGGTTATAGCTGTGCCCCCTACGCCCGCCCTGACCAGGCGATGCCCTGCGGGGTGTGAGAACATAGCAGGGTTACAGCTGTGCCCCCTACGCCCGCTCTGACCAGGCGATGCCCTGCGGGGTGTGAGAACATAGCTGGGTTATAGCTGTGCCCCCTACGCCCGCCCTGACCAGGCGATGCCCTGCGGGGTGTGAGAACATAGCAGGGTTATAGCTGTGCCCCCTACGCCCGCCCTGACCAGGCGATGCCCTGCGGGGTGTGAGAACATAGCTGGGTTATAGCTGTGCCCCCTACGCCCGCCCTGACCAGGCGATGCCCTGCGGGGTGTGAGAACATAGCAGGGTTACAGCTGTGCCCCCTACGCCCGCCCTGACCAGGCGATGCCCTGCGGGGTGTGAGAACATAGCAGGGTTACAGCTGTGCCCCCTACGCCCGCCCTGACCAGGCGATGCTCTGCGGGGTGTGAGAACATAGCAGGGTTATAGCTGTGCCCCCTACGCCCGCCCTGACCAGGCGATGCCCTGCGGGGTGTGAGAACATAGCAGGGTTACAGCGGTGCCCCCTACACCCGCCCTGACCAGGCGATGCCCTGCGGGGTGTGAGAACATAGCAGGGTTACAGCTGTGCCCCCTACGCCCGCCCTGACCAGGCGATGCCCTGCGGGGTGTGAGAACATAGCAGGGTTATAGCTGTGCCCCCTACGCCCGCCCTGACCAGGCGATGCCCTGCGGGGTGTGAGAACATAGCAGGGTTATAGCTGTGCCCCCTACGCCCGCCCTGACCACGCGATGCCCTGCGGGGTGTGAGAACATAGCAGGGTTACAGCGGTGCCCCCTACGCCCGCCCTGACCAGGCGATGCCCTGCGGGGTGTGAGAACATAGCAGGGTTATAGCTGTGCCCCCTACGCCCGCCCTGACCAGGCGATGCCCTGCGGGGTGTGAGAACATAGCAGGGTTATAGCTGTGCCCCCTACGCCCGCCCTGACCAGGCGATGCCCTGCGGGGTGTGAGAACATAGCAGGGTTACAGCTGTGCCCCCTACGCCCGCCCTGACCAGGCGATGCCCTGCGGGGTGTGAGAACATAGCAGGGTTACAGCTGTGCCCCCTACGCCCGCCCTGACCAGGCGATGCCCTGCGGGGTGTGAGAACATAGCAGGGTTATAGCTGTGCCCCCTACGCCCGCCCTGACCAGGCGATGCCCTGCGGGGTGTGAGAACATAGCAGGGTTACAGCTGTGCCCCCTACGCCCGCCCTGACCAGGCGATACCCTGCGGGGTGTGAGAACATAGCAGGGTTATAGCTGTACCCCCTACGCCCGCCCTGACCAGGCGATGCCCTGCGGGGTGTGAGAACATAGCAGGGTTACAGCTGTGCCCCCTACGCCCGCCCTGACCAGGCGATGCCCTGCGGGGTGTGAGAACATAGCAGGGTTACAGCTGTGCCCCCTACGCCCGCCCTGACCAGGCGATGCCCTGCGGGGTGTGAGAACATAGCAGGGTTATAGCTGTGCCCCCTACGCCCGCCCTGACCAGGCGATGCCCTGCGGGGTGTGAGAACATAGCAGGGTTACAGCTGTGCCCCCTACGCCCGCCCTGACCAGGCGATGCCCTGCGGGGTGTGAGAACATAGCAGGGTTACAGCTGTGCCCCCTACGCCCGCCCTGACCAGGCGATGCCCTGCGGGGTGTGAGAACATAGCAGGGTTACAGCGGTGCCCCCTACGCCCGCCCTGACCAGGCGATGCCCTGCGGGGTGTGAGAACATAGCAGGGTTACAGCTGTGCCCCCTACGCCCGCCCTGACCAGGCGATGCCCTGCGGGGTGTGAGAACATAGCAGGGTTACAGCTGTGCCCCCTACGCTCGCCCTGACCAGGCGATGCCCTGCGGGGTGTGAGAACATAGCAGGGTTACAGCTGTGCCCCCTACGCTCGCCCTGACCAGGCGATGCCCTGCGGGGTGTGAGAACATAGCAGGGTTATAGCTGTGCCCCCTACGCCCGCCCTGACCAGGCGATGCCCTGCGGGGTGTGAGAACATAGCAGGGTTATAGCTGTGCCCCCTACGCCCGCCCTGACCAGGCGATGCCCTGCGGGGTGTGAGAACATAGCTGGGTTACAGCTGTGCCCCCTACGCCCGCCCTGACCAGGCGATGCCCTGCGGGGTGTGAGAACATAGCAGGGTTATAGCTGTGCCCCCTACGCCCGCCCTGACCAGGCGATGCCCTGCGGGGTGTGAGAACATAGCTGGGTTATTCTTGTGCCCCCTACGCCCGCCCTGACCAGGCGATGCCCTGCGGGGTGTGAGAACATAGCAGGGTTATAGCTTTGCCCCCTACGCCCGCCCTGACCAGGCGATGCCCTGCGGGGTGTGAGAACATAGCAGGGTTATAGCGGTGCCCCCTACGCCCGCCCTGACCAGGCGATGCCCTGCGGGGGGTGAGAACATAGCAGGGTTACAGCTGTGCCCCCTACGCCCGCCCTGACCAGGCGATGCCCTGCGGGGTGTGAGAACATAGCAGGGTTACAGCTGTGCCCCCTACACCCGCCCTGACCAGGCGATGCCCTGCGGGGTGTGAGAACATAGCAGGGTTACAGCTGTGCCCCCTACGCCCGCCCTGACCAGGCGATGCCCTGCGGGGTGTGAGAACATAGCTGGGTTATAGCTGTGCCCCCTACGCCCGCCCTGACCAGGCGATGCCCTGCGGGGGGTGAGAACATAGCAGGGTTACAGCTGTGCCCCCTACGCCCGCCCTGACCAGGCGATGCCCTGCGGGGTGTGAGAACATAGCAGGGTTACAGCTGTGCCCCCTACACCCGCCCTGACCATGCGATGCCCTGCGGGGTGAGAACATAGCAGGGTTATAGCTGTGCCCCCTACGCCCGCCCTGACCAGGCGATGCCCTGCGGGGTGTGAGAACATAGCAGGGTTACAGCTGTGCCCCCTACGCCCGCCCTGACCAGGCGATGCCCTGCGGGGTGTGAGAACATAGCAGGGTTACAGCTGTGCCCCCTACGCCCGCCCTGACCAGGCGATGCCCTGCGGGGTGTGAGAACATAGCAGGGTTATAGCTGTGCCCCCTACGCCCGCCCTGACCAGGCGATGCCCTGCGGGGTGTGAGAACATAGCAGGGTTATAGCTGTGCCCCCTACGCCCGCCCTGACCAGGCGATGCCCTGCGGGGTGTGAGAACATAGCAGGGTTACAGCTGTGCCCCCTACGCCCGCCCTGACCAGGCGATGCCCTGCGGGGTGTGAGAACATAGCAGGGTTATAGCTGTGCCCCCTACGCCCGCCCTGACCAGGCGATGCCCTGCGGGGTGTGAGAACATAGCAGGGTTATAGCTGTGCCCCCTACGCCCGCCCTGACCAGGCGATGCCCTGCGGGGTGTGAGAACATAGCAGGGTTATAGCTGTGCCCCCTACGCCCGCCCTGACCAGGCGATGCCCTGCGGGGTGTGAGAACATAGCAGGGTTATAGCAGTGCCCCCTACGCCCGCCCTGACCAGGCGATGCCCTGCGGGGTGTGAGAACATAGCAGGGTTATAGCTGTGCCCCCTACGCCCGCCCTGACCAGGCGATGCTCTGCGGGGTGTGAGAACATAGCAGGGTTATAGCTGTGCCCCCTACGCCCGCCCTGACCAGGCGATGCCCTGCGGGGTGTGAGAACATAGCAGGGTTATACTTGTGCCCCCTACACCCGCCCTGACCAGGCGATGCCCTGCGGGGTGTGAGAACATAGCAGGGTTATACTTGTGCCCCCTACACCCGCCCTGACCAGGCGATGCCCTGCGGGGTGTGAGAACATAGCAGGGTTACAGCTGTGCCCCCTACGCCCGCCCTGACCAGGCGATGCCCTGCGGGGTGTGAGAACATAGCAGGGTTATAGCAGTGCCCCCTACGCCCGCCCTGACCAGGCGATGCCCTGCGGGGTGTGAGAACATAGCAGGGTTACAGCTGTGCCCCCTACACCCGCCCTGACCAGGCGATGCCCTGCGGGGTGTGAGAACATAGCTGGGTTACAGCTGTGCCCCCTACGCCCGCCCTGACCAGGCGATGCCCTGCGGGGTGTGAGAACATAGCAGGGTTATAGCTGTGCCCCCTACGCCCGCCCTGACCAGGCGATGCCCTGCGGGGTGTGAGAACATAGCAGGGTTATAGCTGTGCCCCCTACGCCCGCCCTGACCAGGCGATGCCCTGCGGGGTGTGAGAACATAGCAGGGTTATAGCTGTGCCCCCTACGCCCGCCCTGACCAGGCGATGCCCTGCGGGGTGTGAGAACATAGCAGGGTTATAGCTGTGCCCCCTACGCCCGCCCTGACCAGGCGATGCCCTGCGGGGTGAGAACATAGCAGGGTTACAGCTGTGCCCCCTACGCCCGCCCTGACCAGGCGATGCCCTGCGGGGTGTGAGAACATAGCAGGGTTACAGCTGTGCCCCCTACGCCCGCCCTGACCAGGCGATGCCCTGCGGGGTGAGAACATAGCAGGGTTACAGCTGTGCCCCCTACGCCCGCCCTGACCAGGCGATGCCCTGCGGGGTGTGAGAACATAGCAGGGTTATAGCTGTGCCCCCTACGCCCGCCCTGACCAGGCGATGCCCTGCGGGGTGTGAGAACATAGCAGGGTTATAGCAGTGCCCCCTACGCCCGCCCTGACCAGGCGATGCCCTGCGGGGTGTGAGAACATAGCAGGGTTAAAGCTGTGCCCCCTACACCCGCCCTGACCAGGCGATGCCCTGCGGGGTGTGAGAACATAGCAGGGTTACAGCGGTGCCCCCTACACCCGCCCTGACCAGGCGATGCCCTGCGGGGTGTGAGAACATAGCAGGGTTATAGCTGTGCCCCCTACGCCCGCCCTGACCAGGCGATGCCCTGCGGGGTGTGAGAACATAGCTGGGTTATTCTTGTGCCCCCTACGCCCGCCCTGACCAGGCGATGCCCTGCGGGGTGTGAGAACATAGCAGGGTTATAGCTTTGCCCCCTACGCCCGCCCTGACCAGGCGATGCCCTGCGGGGTGTGAGAACATAGCAGGGTTATAGCGGTGCCCCCTACGCCCGCCCTGACCAGGCGATGCCCTGCGGGGGGTGAGAACATAGCAGGGTTACAGCTGTGCCCCCTACGCCCGCCCTGACCAGGCGATGCCCTGCGGGGTGTGAGAACATAGCAGGGTTACAGCTGTGCCCCCTACACCCGCCCTGACCAGGCGATGCCCTGCGGGGTGTGAGAACATAGCAGGGTTACAGCTGTGCCCCCTACGCCCGCCCTGACCAGGCGATGCCCTGCGGGGTGTGAGAACATAGCTGGGTTATAGCTGTGCCCCCTACGCCCGCCCTGACCAGGCGATGCCCTGCGGGGGGTGAGAACATAGCAGGGTTACAGCTGTGCCCCCTACGCCCGCCCTGACCAGGCGATGCCCTGCGGGGTGTGAGAACATAGCAGGGTTACAGCTGTGCCCCCTACACCCGCCCTGACCATGCGATGCCCTGCGGGGTGAGAACATAGCAGGGTTATAGCTGTGCCCCCTACGCCCGCCCTGACCAGGCGATGCCCTGCGGGGTGTGAGAACATAGCAGGGTTACAGCTGTGCCCCCTACGCCCGCCCTGACCAGGCGATGCCCTGCGGGGTGTGAGAACATAGCAGGGTTACAGCTGTGCCCCCTACGCCCGCCCTGACCAGGCGATGCCCTGCGGGGTGTGAGAACATAGCAGGGTTATAGCTGTGCCCCCTACGCCCGCCCTGACCAGGCGATGCCCTGCGGGGTGTGAGAACATAGCAGGGTTATAGCTGTGCCCCCTACGCCCGCCCTGACCAGGCGATGCCCTGCGGGGTGTGAGAACATAGCAGGGTTACAGCTGTGCCCCCTACGCCCGCCCTGACCAGGCGATGCCCTGCGGGGTGTGAGAACATAGCAGGGTTATAGCTGTGCCCCCTACGCCCGCCCTGACCAGGCGATGCCCTGCGGGGTGTGAGAACATAGCAGGGTTATAGCTGTGCCCCCTACGCCCGCCCTGACCAGGCGATGCCCTGCGGGGTGTGAGAACATAGCAGGGTTATAGCTGTGCCCCCTACGCCCGCCCTGACCAGGCGATGCCCTGCGGGGTGTGAGAACATAGCAGGGTTATAGCAGTGCCCCCTACGCCCGCCCTGACCAGGCGATGCCCTGCGGGGTGTGAGAACATAGCAGGGTTATAGCTGTGCCCCCTACGCCCGCCCTGACCAGGCGATGCTCTGCGGGGTGTGAGAACATAGCAGGGTTATAGCTGTGCCCCCTACGCCCGCCCTGACCAGGCGATGCCCTGCGGGGTGTGAGAACATAGCAGGGTTATACTTGTGCCCCCTACACCCGCCCTGACCAGGCGATGCCCTGCGGGGTGTGAGAACATAGCAGGGTTATACTTGTGCCCCCTACACCCGCCCTGACCAGGCGATGCCCTGCGGGGTGTGAGAACATAGCAGGGTTACAGCTGTGCCCCCTACGCCCGCCCTGACCAGGCGATGCCCTGCGGGGTGTGAGAACATAGCAGGGTTATAGCAGTGCCCCCTACGCCCGCCCTGACCAGGCGATGCCCTGCGGGGTGTGAGAACATAGCAGGGTTACAGCTGTGCCCCCTACACCCGCCCTGACCAGGCGATGCCCTGCGGGGTGTGAGAACATAGCTGGGTTACAGCTGTGCCCCCTACGCCCGCCCTGACCAGGCGATGCCCTGCGGGGTGTGAGAACATAGCAGGGTTATAGCTGTGCCCCCTACGCCCGCCCTGACCAGGCGATGCCCTGCGGGGTGTGAGAACATAGCAGGGTTATAGCTGTGCCCCCTACGCCCGCCCTGACCAGGCGATGCCCTGCGGGGTGTGAGAACATAGCAGGGTTATAGCTGTGCCCCCTACGCCCGCCCTGACCAGGCGATGCCCTGCGGGGTGTGAGAACATAGCAGGGTTATAGCTGTGCCCCCTACGCCCGCCCTGACCAGGCGATGCCCTGCGGGGTGAGAACATAGCAGGGTTACAGCTGTGCCCCCTACGCCCGCCCTGACCAGGCGATGCCCTGCGGGGTGTGAGAACATAGCAGGGTTACAGCTGTGCCCCCTACGCCCGCCCTGACCAGGCGATGCCCTACGGGGTGTGAGAACATAGCAGGGTTATAGCTGTGCCCCCTACGCCCGCCCTGACCAGGCGATGCCCTGCGGGGTGAGAACATAGCAGGGTTACAGCTGTGCCCCCTACGCCCGCCCTGACCAGGCGATGCCCTGCGGGGTGTGAGAACATAGCAGGGTTATAGCAGTGCCCCCTACGCCCGCCCTGACCAGGCGATGCCCTGCGGGGTGTGAGAACATAGCTGGGTTACAGCTGTGCCCCCTACGCCCGCCCTGACCAGGCGATGCCCTGCGGGGTGTGAGAACATAGCAGGGTTACAGCTGTGCCCCCTACGCCCGCCCTGACCAGGCGATGCCCTGCGGGGTGTGAGAACATAGCAGGGTTATAGCTGTGCCCCCTACGCCCGCCCTGACCAGGCGATGCCCTGCGGGGTGTGAGAACATAGCAGGGTTATAGCTGTGCCCCCTACGCCCGCCCTGACCAGGCGATGCCCTGCGGGGTGTGAGAACATAGCAGGGTTATAGCTGTGCCCCCTACGCCCGCCCTGACCAGGCGATGCCCTGCGGGGTGTGAGAACATAGCAGGGTTATAGCTGTGCCCCCTACGCCCGCCCTGACCAGGCGATGCCCTGCGGGGTGTGAGAACATAGCAGGGTTATAGCAGTGCCCCCTACGCCCGCCCTGACCAGGCGATGCCCTGCGGGGTGTGAGAACATAGCAGGGTTATAGCTGTGCCCCCTACGCCCGCCCTGACCAGGCGATGCTCTGCGGGGTGTGAGAACATAGCAGGGTTATAGCTGTGCCCCCTACGCCCGCCCTGACCAGGCGATGCCCTGCGGGGTGTGAGAACATAGCAGGGTTATACTTGTGCCCCCTACACCCGCCCTGACCAGGCGATGCCCTGCGGGGTGTGAGAACATAGCAGGGTTATACTTGTGCCCCCTACACCCGCCCTGACCAGGCGATGCCCTGCGGGGTGTGAGAACATAGCAGGGTTACAGCTGTGCCCCCTACGCCCGCCCTGACCAGGCGATGCCCTGCGGGGTGTGAGAACATAGCAGGGTTATAGCAGTGCCCCCTACGCCCGCCCTGACCAGGCGATGCCCTGCGGGGTGTGAGAACATAGCAGGGTTACAGCTGTGCCCCCTACACCCGCCCTGACCAGGCGATGCCCTGCGGGGTGTGAGAACATAGCTGGGTTACAGCTGTGCCCCCTACGCCCGCCCTGACCAGGCGATGCCCTGCGGGGTGTGAGAACATAGCAGGGTTATAGCTGTGCCCCCTACGCCCGCCCTGACCAGGCGATGCCCTGCGGGGTGTGAGAACATAGCAGGGTTATAGCTGTGCCCCCTACGCCCGCCCTGACCAGGCGATGCCCTGCGGGGTGTGAGAACATAGCAGGGTTATAGCTGTGCCCCCTACGCCCGCCCTGACCAGGCGATGCCCTGCGGGGTGTGAGAACATAGCAGGGTTATAGCTGTGCCCCCTACGCCCGCCCTGACCAGGCGATGCCCTGCGGGGTGTGAGAACATAGCAGGGTTATAGCTGTGCCCCCTACGCCCGCCCTGACCAGGCGATGCCCTGCGGGGTGTGAGAACATAGCAGGGTTATAGCTGTGCCCCCTACGCCCGCCCTGACCAGGCGATGCCCTGCGGGGTGTGAGAACATAGCAGGGTTATAGCTGTGCCCCCTACGCCCGCCCTGACCAGGCGATGCCCTGCGGGGTGTGAGAACATAGCAGGGTTATAGCTGTGCCCCCTACGCCCGCCCTGACCAGGCGATGCCCTGCGGGGTGTGAGAACATAGCAGGGTTATAGCAGTGCCCCCTACGCCCGCCCTGACCAGGCGATGCCCTGCGGGGTGTGAGAACATAGCAGGGTTATAGCTGTGCCCCCTACGCCCGCCCTGACCAGGCGATGCTCTGCGGGGTGTGAGAACATAGCAGGGTTATAGCTGTGCCCCCTACGCCCGCCCTGACCAGGCGATGCCCTGCGGGGTGTGAGAACATAGCAGGGTTATACTTGTGCCCCCTACACCCGCCCTGACCAGGCGATGCCCTGCGGGGTGTGAGAACATAGCAGGGTTATACTTGTGCCCCCTACACCCGCCCTGACCAGGCGATGCCCTGCGGGGTGTGAGAACATAGCAGGGTTACAGCTGTGCCCCCTACGCCCGCCCTGACCAGGCGATGCCCTGCGGGGTGTGAGAACATAGCAGGGTTATAGCAGTGCCCCCTACGCCCGCCCTGACCAGGCGATGCCCTGCGGGGTGTGAGAACATAGCAGGGTTACAGCTGTGCCCCCTACGCCCGCCCTGACCAGGCGATGCTCTGCGGGGTGTGAGAACATAGCAGGGTTATAGCAGTGCCCCCTACGCCCGCCCTGACCAGGCGATGCCCTGCGGGGTGTGAGAACATAGCAGGGTTACAGCTGTGCCCCCTACACCCGCCCTGACCAGGCGATGCCCTGCGGGGTGTGAGAACATAGCTGGGTTACAGCTGTGCCCCCTACGCCCGCCCTGACCAGGCGATGCCCTGCGGGGTGTGAGAACATAGCAGGGTTATAGCTGTGCCCCCTACGCCCGCCCTGACCAGGCGATGCCCTGCGGGGTGTGAGAACATAGCAGGGTTATAGCTGTGCCCCCTACGCCCGCCCTGACCAGGCGATGCCCTGCGGGGTGTGAGAACATAGCAGGGTTATAGCTGTGCCCCCTACGCCCGCCCTGACCAGGCGATGCCCTGCGGGGTGTGAGAACATAGCAGGGTTATAGCTGTGCCCCCTACGCCCGCCCTGACCAGGCGATGCCCTGCGGGGTGAGAACATAGCAGGGTTACAGCTGTGCCCCCTACGCCCGCCCTGACCAGGCGATGCCCTGCGGGGTGTGAGAACATAGCAGGGTTATAGCTGTGCCCCCTACGCCCGCCCTGACCAGGCGATGCCCTGCAGGGTGTGAGAACATAGCAGGGTTACAGCTGTGCCCCCTACGCCCGCCTTGACCAGGCGATGCCCTGCGGGGTGTGAGAACATAGCAGGGTTACAGCTGTGCCCCCTACGCCCGCCCTGACCAGGCGATGCCCTGCGGGGTGAGAACATAGCAGGGTTACAGCTGTGCCCCCTACGCCCGCCCTGACCAGGCGATGCCCTGCGGGGTGTGAGAACATAGCAGGGTTATAGCAGTGCCCCCTACGCCCGCCCTGACCAGGCGATGCCCTGCGGGGTGTGAGAACATAGCTGGGTTACAGCTGTGCCCCCTACGCCCGCCCTGACCAGGCGATGCCCTGCGGGGTGTGAGAACATAGCAGGGTTACAGCTGTGCCCCCTACGCCCGCCCTGACCAGGCGATGCCCTGCGGGGTGTGAGAACATAGCAGGGTTATAGCGGTGCCCCCTACGCCCGCCCTGACCAGGCGATGCCCTGCGGGGTGTGAGAACATAGCAGGGTTATAGCTGTGCCACCTACGCCCGCCCTGACCAGGCGATGCCCTGCGGGGTGTGAGAACATAGCAGGGTTATAGCTGTGCCCCCTACGCCCGCCCTGACCAGGCGATGCCCTGCGGGGTGTGAGAACATAGCAGGGTTATAGCTGTGCCCCCTACGCCCGCCCTGACCAGGCGATGCCCTGCGGGGTGTGAGAACATAGCAGGGTTATAGCTGTGCCCCCTACGCCCGCCCTGACCAGGCGATGCCCTGCGGGGTGTGAGAACATAGCAGGGTTACAGCTGTGCCCCCTACGCCCGCCCTGACCAGGCGATGCCCTGCGGGGTGTGAGAACATAGCAGGGTTACAGCGGTGCCCCCTACGCCCGCCCTGACCAGGCAATGCCCTGCGGGGTGTGAGAACATAGCAGGGTTATAGCTGTGCCTCCTACGCCCGCCCTGACCAGGCGATGCCCTGCGGGGTGTGAGAACATAGCAGGGTTATAGCTGTGCCCCCTACGCCCGCCCTGACCAGGCGATGCCCTGCGGGGTGTGAGAACATAGCAGGGTTACAGCTGTGCCCCCTACACCCGCCCTGACCAGGCGATGCCCTGCGGGGTGTGAGAACATAGCAGGGTTACAGCGGTGCCCCCTACGCCCGCCCTGACCAGGCGATGCCCTGCGGGGTGTGAGAACATAGCAGGGTTATAGCGGTGCCCCCTACGCCCGCCCTGACCAGGCGATGCCCTGCGGGGGGTGAGAACATAGCAGGGTTACAGCTGTGCCCCCTACGCCCGCCCTGACCAGGCGATGCCCTGCGGGGTGTGAGAACATAGCTGGGTTACAGCGGTGCCCCCTACGCCCGCCCTGACCAGGCGATGCCCTGCGGGGTGTGAGAACATAGCAGGGTTATACTTGCGCCCCCTACGCCCGCCCTGACCAGGCGATGCCCTGCGGGGTGTGAGAACATAGCAGGGTTATAGCTGTGCCCCCTACGCCCGCCCTGACCACGCGATGCCCTGCGGGGTGTGAGAACATAGCAGGGTTATAGCTGTGCCCCCTACGCCCGCCCTGACCAGGCGATGCCCTGCGGGGTGTGAGAACATAGCTGGGTTACAGCTGTGCCCCCTACGCCCGCCCTGACCAGGCGATGCCCTGCGGGGTGTGAGAACATAGCAGGGTTACAGCTGTGCCCCCTACGCCCGCCCTGACCAGGCGATGCCCTGCGGGGTGTGAGAACATAGCAGGGTTACAGCTGTGCCCCCTACGCCCGCCCTGACCAGGCGATGCCCTGCGGGGTGTGAGAACATAGCAGGGTTATAGCTGTGCCCCCTACGCTCGCCCTGACCAGGCGATGCCCTGCGGGGTGTGAGAACATAGCAGGGTTATAGCTGTGCCCCCTACGCCCGCCCTGACCAGGCGATGCTCTGCGGGGTGTGAGAACATAGCAGGGTTATAGCTGTGCCCCCTACGCCCGCCCTGACCAGGCGATGCCCTGCGGGGTGTGAGAACATAGCAGGGTTACAGCTGTGCCCCCTACGCCCGCCCTGACCAGGCGATGCCCTGCGGGGTGTGAGAACATAGCAGGGTTACAGCTGTGCCCCCTACACCCGCCCTGACCAGGCGATGCCCTGCGGGGTGTGAGAACATAGCTGGGTTATAGCGGTGCCCCCTACGCCCGCCCTGACCAGGCGATGCCCTGCGGGGTGTGAGAACATAGCAGGGTTATAGCTGTGCCCCCTACGCCCGCCCTGACCAGGCGATGCCCTGCGGGGTGTGAGAACATAGCAGGGTTATAGCTGTGCCCCCTACGCCCACCCTGACCACGCGATGCCCTGCGGGGTGTGAGAACATAGCAGGGTTATAGCTGTGCCCCCTACGCCCGCCCTGACCAGGCGATGCCCTGCGGGGTGTGAGAACATAGCAGGGTTATAGCTGTGCCCCCTACGCCCGCCCTGACCAGGCGATGCCCTGCGGGGTGTGAGAACATAGCAGGGTTACAGCTGTGCCCCTTACGCCCGCCCTGACCAGGCGATGCCCTGCGGGGTGTGAGAACATAGCAGGGTTACAGCTGTGCCCCCTACACCCGCCATGACCAGGCGATGCCCTGCGGGGTGTGAGAACATAGCAGGGTTATAGCTGTGCCCCCTACGCCCGCCCTGACCAGGCGATGCCCTGCGGGGTGTGAGAACATAGCAGGGTTACAGCTGTGCCCCCTACGCCCGCCCTGACCAGGCGATGCCCTGCGGGGTGTGAGAACATAGCAGGGTTACAGCGGTGCCCCCTACGCCCGCCCTGACCAGGCGATGCCCTGCGGGGTGTGAGAACATAGCAGGGTTATAGCTGTGCCCCCTACGCCCGCCCTGACCAGGCGATGCCCTGCGGGGTGTGAGAACATAGCAGGGTTATAGCTGTGCCCCCTACGCCCGCCCTGACCAGGCGATGCCCTGCGGGGTGTGAGAACATAGCAGGGTTACAGCTGTGCCCCCTACGCCCGCCCTGACCAGGCGATGCCCTGCGGGGTGTGAGAACATAGCAGGGTTATAGCTGTGCCCCCTACGCCCGCCCTGACCAGGCGATGCCCTGCGGGGTGTGAGAACATAGCAGGGTTACAGCTGTGCCCCCTACGCCCGCCCTGACCAGGCGATGCCCTGCGGGGTGTGAGAACATAGCAGGGTTATAGCTGTGCCCCCTACGCCCGCCCTGACCAGGCGATGCCCTGCGGGGTGTGAGAACATAGCAGGGTTACAGCGGTGCCCCCTACGCCCGCCCTGACCAGGCGATGCCCTGCGGGGTGTGAGAACATAGCAGGGTTATAGCTGTGCCCCCTACGCCCGCCCTGACCAGGCGATGCCCTGCGGGGTGTGAGAACATAGCAGGGTTACAGCTGTGCCCCCTACACCCGCCCTGACCAGGCGATGCCCTGCAGGGTGTGAGAACATAGCAGGGTTATACTTGTGCCCCCTACGCCCGCCCTGACCAGGCGATGCCCTGCGGGGTGTGAGAACATAGCAGGGTTATAGCTGTGCCCCCTACGCCCGCCCTGACCAGGCGATGCCCTGCGGGGTGTGAGAACATAGCAGGGTTACAGCTGTGCCCCCTACGCCCGCCCTGACCAGGCGATGCCCTGCGGGGTGTGAGAACATAGCAGGGTTACAGCTGTGCCCCCTACGCCCGCCGTGACCAGGCGATGCCCTGCGGGGTGTGAGAACATAGCAGGGTTATAGCTGTGCCCCCTACGCCCGCCCTGCTCAGGCGATGCCCTGCGGGGTGTGAGAACATAGCAGGGTTATAGCTGTGCCCCCTACGCCCGCCCTGACCAGGCGATGCCCTGCGGGGTGTGAGAACATAGCAGGGTTATACTTGTGCCCCCTACGCCCGCCCTGACCAGGCGATGCCCTGCGGGGTGTGAGAACATAGCAGGGTTATAGCTGTGCCCCCTACGCCCGCCCTGACCAGGCGATGCCCTGCGGGGTGTGAGAACATAGCAGGGTTATAGCTGTGCCCCCTACGAACGCCCTGACCAGGCGATGCCCTGTGGGGTGTGAGAACATAGCAGGGTTACAGCTGTGCCCCCTACGCCAGCCCTGACCAGGCGATGCCCTGCGGGGTGTGAG
This sequence comes from Ascaphus truei, assembly GCF_040206685.1. Lineage (NCBI taxonomy): Eukaryota > Metazoa > Chordata > Amphibia > Anura > Ascaphidae > Ascaphus > Ascaphus truei. The sequence continues at coordinate 4,365,283 of NC_134487.1, forward strand.
AACATAGCAGGGTTACAGCTGTGCCCCCTACGCCCGCCCTGACCAGGCGATGCCCTGCGGGGTGTGAGAACATAGCAGGGTTATAGCTGTGCCCCCTACGCCCGCCCTGACCAGGCGATGCCCTGCGGGGTGTGAGAACATAGCAGGGTTATAGCTGTGCCCCCTACGCCCGCCCTGACCAGGCGATGCCCTGCGGGGTGTGAGAACATAGCAGGGTTATAGCGGTGCCCCCTACGCCCGCCCTGACCAGGCGATGCCCTGCGGGGTGTGAGAACATAGCAGGGTTACAGCTGTGCCCCCTACGCCCGCCCTGACCAGGCGATGCCCTGCGGGGTGTGAGAACATAGCAGGGTTACAGCTGTGCCCCCTACGCCCGCCCTGACCAGGCGATGCCCTGCGGGGTGTGAGAACATAGCAGGGTTATAGCTGTGCCCCCTACGCCCGCCCTGACCAGGCGATGCCCTGCGGGGTGTGAGAACATAGCAGGGTTATAGCTGTGCCCCCTACGCCCGCCCTGACCAGGCGATGCCCTGCGGGGTGTGAGAACATAGCAGGGTTATAGCTGTGCCCCCTACGCCCGCCCTGACCAGGCGATGCCCTGCGGGGTGTGAGAACATAGCAGGGTTATACTTGTGCCCCCTACGCCCGCCCTGACCAGGCGATGCCCTGCGGGGTGTGAGAACATAGCAGGGTTACAGCTGTGCCCCCTACACCCGCCCTGACCAGGCGATGCCCTGCGGGGTGTGAGAACATAGCAGGGTTATAGCTGTGCCCCCTACGCCCGCCCTGACCAGGCGATGCCCTGCGGGGTGTGAGAACATAGCAGGGTTATAGCTGTGCCCCCTACGCCCGCCCTGACCAGGCGATGCCCTGCGGGGTGTGAGAACATAGCAGGGTTATACTTGTGCCCCCTACGCCCGCCCTGACCAGGCGATGCCCTGCGGGGTGTGAGAACATAGCAGGGTTACAGCTGTGCCCCCTACGCCCGCCCTGACCAGGCGATGCCCTGCGGGGTGTGAGAACATAGCAGGGTTATAGCTGTGCCCCCTACGCCCGCCCTGACCAGGCGATGCTCTGCGGGGTGTGAGAACATAGCAGGGTTATAGCTGTGCCCCCTACGCCCGCCCTGACCAGGCGATGCCCTGCGGGGTGTGAGAACATAGCAGGGTTATAGCTGTGCCCCCTACGCCCGCCCTGACCAGGCGATGCCCTGCGGGGTGAGAACATAGCTGGGTTATAGCTGTGCCCCCTACGCCCGCCCTGACCAGGCGATGCTCTGCGGGGTGTGAGAACATAGCAGGGTTATAGCGGTGCCCCCTACGCCCGCCCTGACCAGGCGATGCCCTGCGGGGTGTGAGAACATAGCAGGGTTATAGCGGTGCCCCCTACGCCCGCCCTGACCAGGCGATGCCCTGCGGGGTGTGAGAACATAGCAGGGTTATAGCTGTGCCCCCTACGCCCGCCCTGACCAGGCGATGCCCTGCGGGGTGTGAGAACATAGCAGGGTTATAGCTGTGCCCCCTACGCCCGCCCTGACCAGGCGATGCCCTGCGGGGTGTGAGAACATAGCAGGGTTATAGCTGTGCCCCCTACGCCCGCCCTGACCAGGCGATGCCCTGCGGGGTGTGAGAACATAGCGGGGTTACAGCTGTGCCCCCTACGCCCGCCCTGACCAGGCGATGCCCTGCGGGGTGTGAGAACATAGCAGGGTTACAGCTGTGCCCCCTACGCCCGCCCTGACCAGGCGATGCCCTGCGGGGTGAGAACATAGCAGGGTTATAGCTGTGCCCCCTACGCCCGCCCTGACCAGGCGATGCCCTGCGGGGTGTGAGAACATAGCAGGGTTACAGCGGTGCCCCCTACGCCCGCCCTGACCAGGCGATGCCCTGCGGGGTGTGAGAACATAGCAGGGTTATAGCTGTGCCCCCTACGCCCGCCCTGACCAGGCGATGCCCTGCGGGGTGTGAGAACATAGCAGGGTTATAGCTGTGCCCCCTACGCCCGCCCTGACCAGGCGATGCCCTGCGGGGTGTGAGAACATAGCAGGGTTATAGCTGTGCCCCCTACGCCCGCCCTGACCAGGCGATGCTCTGCGGGGTGTGAGAACATAGCAGGGTTATAGCTGTGCCCCCTACGCCCGCCCTGACCAGGCGATGCTCTGCGGGGTGTGAGAACATAGCAGGGTTATAGCTGTGCCCCCTACACCCGCCCTGACCAGGCGATGCTCTGCGGGGTGTGAGAACATAGCGGGGTTACAGCTGTGCCCCCTACGCCCGCCCTGACCAGGCGATGCCCTGCGGGGTGTGAGAACATAGCAGGGTTATAGCTGTGCCCCCTACGCCCGCCCTGACCAGGCGATGCTCTGCGGGGTGTGAGAACATAGCAGGGTTATACCTGTGCCCCCTACGCCCGCCCTGACCAGGCGATGCCCTGCGGGGTGTGAGAACATAGCTGGGTTACAGCTGTGCCCCCTACGCCCGCCCTGACCAGGCGATGCCCTGCGGGGTGTGAGAACATAGCAGGGTTATAGCTGTGCCCCCTACGCCCGCCCTGACCAGGCGATGCCCTGCGGGGTGTGAGAACATAGCAGGGTTACAGCTGTGCCCCCTACGCCCGCCCTGACCAGGCGATGCCCTGCGGGGTGTGAGAACATAGCAGGGTTACAGCTGTGCCCCCTACGCCCGCCCTGACCAGGCGATGCCCTGCGGGGTGTGAGAACATAGCAGGGTTATAGCGGTGCCCCCTACGCCCGCCCTGACCAGGCGATGCCCTGCGGGGTGTGAGAACATAGCAGGGTTATAGCTGTGCCCCCTACGCCCGCCCTGACCAGGCGATGCCCTGCGGGGTGTGAGAACATAGCAGGGTTATAGCTGTGCCCCCTACGCCCGCCCTGACCAGGCGATGCCCTGCGGGGTGTGAGAACATAGCAGGGTTACAGCTGTGCCCCCTACGCCCGCCCTGACCAGGCGATGCCCTGCGGGGTGTGAGAACATAGCAGGGTTATAGCTGTGCCCCCTACGCCCGCCCTGACCAGGCGTTGCCCTCCGGGGTGTGAGAACATAGCAGGGTTACAGCGGTGCCCCCTACGCCCGCCCTGACCAGGCGATGCCCTGCGGGGTGTGAGAACATAGCAGGGTTACAGCGGTGCCACCTACGCCCGCCCTGACCAGGCGATGCCCTGCGGGGTGTGAGAACATAGCAGGGTTACAGCTGTGCCCCCTACGCCCGCCCTGACCAGGCGATGCCCTGCGGGGTGTGAGAACATAGCAGGGTTATAGCTGTGCCCCCTACACCCGCCCTGACCAGGCGATGCCCTGCGGGGTGTGAGAACATAGCAGGGTTACAGCGGTGCCCCCTACACCCGCCCTGACCAGGCGATGCCCTGCGGGGTGTGAGAACATAGCAGGGTTATAGCTGTGCCCCCTACGCCCGCCCTGACCAGGCGATGCCCTGCGGGGTGTGAGAACATAGCAGGGTTACAGCTGTGCCCCCTACGCCCGCCCTGACCAGGCGATGCCCTGCGGGGTGTGAGAACATAGCAGGGTTATAGCTGTGCCCCCTACGCCCGTCCTGACCACGCGATGCCCTGCGGGGTGTGAGAACATAGCAGGGTTACAGCGGTGCCACCTACGCCCGCCCTGACCAGGCGATGCCCTGCGGGGTGTGAGAACATAGCAGGGTTATAGCTGTGCCCCCTACGCCCGCCCTGACCAGGCGATGCCCTGCGGGGTGTGAGAACATAGCAGGGTTATAGCTGTGCCCCCTACGCCCGCCCTGACCAGGCGATGCCCTGCGGGGTGTGAGAACATAGCAGGGTTACAGCTGTGCCCCCTACGCCCGCCCTGACCAGGCGATGCCCTGCGGGGTGTGAGAACATAGCAGGGTTATAGCTGTGCCCCCTACGCCCGCCCTGACCAGGCGATGCCCTGCGGGGTGTGAGAACATAGCAGGGTTATAGCTGTGCCCCCTACGCCCGCCCTGACCAGGCGATGCCCTGCGGGGTGTGAGAACATAGCAGGGTTACAGCTGTGCCCCCTACGCCCGCCCTGACCAGGCGATGCCCTGCGGGGTGTGAGAACATAGCAGGGTTACAGCTGTGCCCCCTACGCCCGCCCTGACCAGGCGATGCCCTGCGGGGTGTGAGAACATAGCAGGGTTATAGCTGTGCCCCCTACGCCCGCCCTGACCAGGCGATGCCCTGCGGGGTGTGAGAACATAGCAGGGTTATAGCTGTGCCCCCTACGCCCGCCCTGACCAGGCGATGCCCTGCGGGGTGTGAGAACATAGCAGGGTTACAGCTGTGCCCCCTACGCCCGCCCTGACCAGGCGATGCCCTGCGGGGTGTGAGAACATAGCAGGGTTACAGCTGTGCCCCCTACGCCCGCCCTGACCAGGCGATGCCCTGCGGGGTGTGAGAACATAGCAGGGTTATAGCTGTGCCCCCTACGCCCGCCCTGACCAGGCGATGCCCTGCGGGGTGTGAGAACATAGCAGGGTTATAGCTGTGCCCCCTACGCCCGCCCTGACCAGGCGATGCCCTGCGGGGTGTGAGAACATAGCAGGGTTATAGCTGTGCCCCCTACGCCCGCCCTGACCAGGCGATGCCCTGCGGGGTGTGAGAACATAGCAGGGTTATAGCTGTGCCCCCTACGCCCGCCCTGACCAGGCGATGCCCTGCGGGGTGTGAGAACATAGCAGGGTTATAGCTGTGCCCCCTACGCCCGCCCTGACCAGGCGATGCCCTGCGGGGTGTGAGAACATAGCAGGGTTACAGCTGTGCCCCCTACGCCCGCCCTGACCAGGCGATGCCCTGCGGGGTGTGAGAACATAGCAGGGTTATACTTGTGCCCCCTACACCCGCCCTGACCAGGCGATGCTCTGCGGGGTGTGAGAACATAGCAGGGTTACAGCTGTGCCCCCTACGCCCGCCCTGACCAGGCGATGCCCTGCGGGGTGTGAGAACATAGCAGGGTTACAGCGGTGCCCCCTACGCCCGCCCTGACCAGGCGATGCCCTGCGGGGTGTGAGAACATAGCAGGGTTATAGCTGTGCCCCCTACACCCGCCCTGACCAGGCGATGCTCTGCGGGGTGTGAGAACATAGCAGGGTTACAGCTGTGCCCCCTACGCCCGCCCTGACCAGGCGATGCCCTGCGGGGTGTGAGAACATAGCAGGGTTACAGCGGTGCCCCCTACGCCCACCCTGACCAGGCGATGCCCTGCGGGGTGTGAGAACATAGCAGGGTTACAGCTGTGCCCCCTACGCCCGCCCTGACCAGGCGATGCCCTGCGGGGTGTGAGAACATAGCAGGGTTACAGCTGTGCCCCCTACGCCCGCCCTGACCAGGCGATGCCCTGCGGGGTGTGAGAACATAGCAGGGTTACAGCTGTGCCCCCTACGCCCGCCCTGACCAGGCGATGCCCTGCGGGGTGTGAGAACATAGCAGGGTTACAGCTGTGCCCCCTACGCCCGCCCTGACCAGGCGATGCCCTGCGGGGTGTGAGAACATAGCAGGGTTATACTTGTGCCCCCTACACCCGCCCTGACCAGGCGATGCTCTGCGGGGTGTGAGAACATAGCAGGGTTACAGCTGTGCCCCCTACGCCCGCCCTGACCAGGCGATGCCCTGCGGGGTGTGAGAACATAGCAGGGTTACAGCGGTGCCCCCTACGCCCGCCCTGACCAGGCGATGCCCTGCGGGGTGTGAGAACATAGCAGGGTTACAGCGGTGCCCCCTACGCCCGCCCTGACCAGGCGATGCCCTGCGGGGTGTGAGAACATAGCAGGGTTATAGCTGTGCCCCCTACACCCGCCCTGACCAGGCGATGCTCTGCGGGGTGTGAGAACATAGCAGGGTTACAGCTGTGCCCCCTACGCCCGCCCTGACCAGGCGATGCCCTGCGGGGTGTGAGAACATAGCAGGGTTACAGCGGTGCCCCCTACGCCCGCCCTGACCAGGCGATGCCCTGCGGGGTGTGAGAACATAGCAGGGTTACAGCTGTGCCCCCTACGCCCGCCCTGACCAGGCGATGCCCTGCGGGGTGTGAGAACATAGCAGGGTTACAGCTGTGCCCCCTACGCCCGCCCTGACCAGGCGATGCCCTGCGGGGTGTGAGAACATAGCAGGGTTACAGCTGTGCCCCCTACGCCCGCCCTGACCAGGCGATGCCCTGCGGGGTGTGAGAACATAGCAGGGTTACAGCGGTGCCCCCTACGCCCGCCCTGACCAGGCGATGCCCTGCGGGGTGTGAGAACATAGCAGGGTTATAGCTGTGCCCCCTACACCCGCCCTGACCAGGCGATGCCCTGCGGGGTGTGAGAACATAGCAGGGTTACAGCTGTGCCCCCTACGCCCGCCCTGACCAGGCGATGCCCTGCGGGGTGTGAGAACATAGCAGGGTTATAGCTGTGCCCCCTACGCCCGCCCTGACCAGGCGATGCCCTGCGGGGTGTGAGAACATAGCAGGGTTATAGCTGTGCCCCCTACGCCCGCCCTGACCAGGCGATGCCCTGCGGGGTGTGAGAACATAGCAGGGTTATAGCTGTGCCCCCTACGCCCGCCCTGACCAGGCGATGCTCTGCGGGGTGTGAGAACATAGCAGGGTTATAGCGGTGCCCCCTACGCCCGCCCTGACCAGGCGATGCCCTGCGGGGTGTGAGAACATAGCAGGGTTATAGCTGTGCCCCCTACGCCCGCCCTGACCAGGCGATGCTCTGCGGGGTGTGAGAACATAGCAGGGTTACAGCTGTGCCCCCTACGCCCGCCCTGACCAGGCGATGCTCTGCGGGGTGTGAGAACATAGCAGGGTTACAGCTGTGCCCCCTACGTCCGCCCTGACCAGGCGATGCCCTGCGGGGTGTGAGAACATAGCAGGGTTATAGCTGTGCCCCCTACACCCGCCCTGACCAGGCGATGCCCTGCGGGGTGTGAGAACATAGCAGGGTTACAGCTGTGCCCCCTACGCCCGCCCTGACCAGGCGATGCCCTGCGGGGTGTGAGAACATAGCAGGGTTATAGCTGTGCCCCCTACGCCCGCCCTGACCAGGCGATGCCCTGCGGGTCTCCAGCTGATACTAGGTAGCCTGTAAGGAGAAGTTCTGGTTCCCGCGCCCGCCCCGCGCAGACACGCAGGAACACGGTTACTTACACTGTCATCGTCTGCATCGATACGGAAGTTAATCTCTGCGATACGATCAAACGGAGCACTGCAATACAGAGAGGGGGAGGGAGGGGGGGAGGAGTGAGTGGGGGGGACAAAAGTGAGGGAGGGGGAAGAGTGAGTGGGGGGAGTGAGGGGAGGAGTGAGGGAGGAAGGAGTGAGGTGGGGGAGTGAGGAGAGGAGTGAGGGGGGGAGAAGAGTGAGTGAGGGAAGGGGAAGAGGAGTGAGGGAAGAGGAGTGAGGGAAGAGGAGTGAGGGAAGGGGAGTGAGGGAAGGGGAGTGAGGGAAGGGGAGTGAGGGAAGGGGAGTGAGGGAAGGGGAGTGAGGGAAGGGGAGGAGGAGTGAGGGAAGGGGAGGAGGAGTGAGGGAAGGGGAGGAGGAGTGAGGGAAGGGGAGGAGTGAGGGAAGGGGAGGAGGAGTGAGGGAAGGGGAGGAGGAGTGAGAGAAGGGGAGGAGGAGTGAGGGAAGGGGAGGAGGAGTGAGGGAAGGGGAGGAGGAGTGAGGGAAGGCGGGGAGAAGTGAGGGGGGTAAGTGAGGGGGTGAGTGAGGGACACAGAATGGAATGCTGCATTAGATTGCTAGCTCTTTGGAGCAGCCAGAGCTTGGTTAGTTCCTGCAACATTTGGTCACTCCGTGACGTGGCTGCATACTGGTCACGCCGCTCCTGCGCTGGGGGCGGGGCCGCGAGTATACCCTCCTACGTTGGGGGCGGGGCCGCGAGTATATGCTCCTGCGCTGGTGGCGGGGCCGCGAGTATACGCTCCTGCGCTGGGGGCGGGGCCGTGAGTATATGCTCCCGCGCTGGGGGCGGGGTCGCGAGTATACGCTCCTGCGCTGGGGGCGGGGCCGCGAGTATACGCTCCTGCGCTGGGGGCGGGGTCTCACTCACTTGATGTTGTTTTCCTGCTCAACAAATTCCTCATCGTTGAAGCCAAATTGATCAACAAAGTGCGCGGTTATCTGCTGGATCTGGTAGTCTGAGAAGGCCTGTGCCACGTGCGAGAGAAGGGACAGCGTGGGGCGGCAGTCTCTCGCCCCTGCCCCTGCCACTGACACCCACCCACGCTCTCCCTGCCACTGACACCCACCTACCCTCGCCCTGCCACTGACACCCACCCACGCTCTCCCTGCCACTGACACCCACCCACGCTCTCCCTGCCACTGACACCCACCCACGCTCTCCCTGCCACTGACACCCACCTACGCTCTCCCTGCCACTGACACCCACCCACACTCTCCCTGCCACTGACACCCACCCTCGCCCTGCCACTGACACCCACCCACGCTCTCCCTGCCACTGACACCCACCTACGCTCTCCCTGCCACTGACACCCACCTACGCTCTCCCTGCCACTGACACCCACCCACACTCTCCCTGCCACTGACACCCACCCTCGCCCTGCCACTGACACCCACCAACGCTCTCCCTGCCACTGACACCCACTCTCTCCCTGCCACTGACACCCACCCACATCTCCCTGCCACTGACACCCACCTTCTCCCTGCCACCCTCCTACCCTCTCCCTGCCACCCACCTACCCTCTCCCTGCCACTGACACCCACCCACGCTCTCCCTGCCACTGACACCCACCCACGCTCTCCCTGCCACTGACACCCACCCACGCTCTCCCTACCACTGACACCCACCCACATTCTCGCTGCCACTAACACCCACGCTCTCATTGTCACTGATACCCACCTTCTCCCTGCCACTCTCAGACCCACCCACGCTCTCAATGCCACTGACACCCACCCACGCTCTCCCTGCCACTGACACCCACCTATACTCTCCCTGCCACTGATACCCACCCATCCTCTCTCTGCCACTGACAACCACCTGCTCTACTGAAACATTACAATGATCGGGCAGCGGCAGTGCCAGCCTCCCCCTCACACACACTCATACACCATGTATACACAGCACAGGTACAGCGCGGGCAGTGCCAGCCTCCCCCTCACACACACTCATACACCATGTATACACAGCACAGGTACAGCGCGGGCAGTGCCAGCCTCCCCCTCACACAACATGCCATGTATACACAGCACAGGTACAGCGCAGGCAGCGGCAGTGCCAGCCTCCCCCTCACACACAGGAAGGGGAGGAGCCTTGAGCCAAGATGGCGGCAGACCCTGGGGGAGGGAGAGGAGTGGGAACCAGGTCTCAAGCTAATCTGAATGCGGATAAGAAAGTTTCACTGGAAGCTAAAGTGCAGAAACTTTTGCAAAAGAAAGAGTCAGAAAATGTGGAAAAAGAGATGAATGAAAATGTTGGACAGAAAGAAGCTGAAATGGTGAATACTGAAAGTCCAGCTCAGAACCAGATGGGTAAGAAAACTGCGGCTAAAACCAGCCCAAGGTCTAATGAAGCCAGGAGTAAAAGGCAGGCAGAACATGAGAAAAGGAGACTTGGGGTCACAGAAATTGTTATCCCACAAATTAGCAAGGACTTACACACTAATGCACAGGCAACTTCAGCTACACCTGAGACAGAGACAATGCATGCACCTGTACCTGAGATTCTGCATACAGCTGCACCGGACACCGAGACCCTGTATACAACTGTACCCGACACAGGAAACTTGCATATAACTGTACCTGACATAGAGACCTTGCACACACCTGTACCTGACACGGAGACCTTGCAAGCAGCTGAGGGGAGCAGACAGGTGCAGGAATTAGCAGCCACACCCAAGGCAGACACACTACGAACAGCCCAGGCTGAGAGCCTGAATAATGCTGGCAATACACCTTAGACAGAGTAGCAAACAGCCCAGGCACAGGAAGATGTGTCTGAAATGGAAATGGCTGAAAACGTGGAGAACGCTGAAGCAGTTGAGGCTTTTGAGACGCAAGAAATGGAGATTCCTAAAATGGGAGAGAAATCCATACAGCCCGCAGCAGCATCAAAGCCCTTAGCAGAAACAGGAGCGGCAAAAGCAAAGTCCATAGGTGAAGCAGGAACTGCAGCAAAACCAACAGGAGCGGCTGAGCCAGCTCCCCCCCAGCAGTCAGCATAGAGTACAAGACGCCCAGGTACATCTTATATGTCATTTGATGATGCCAGAAAGCGCAGGAACGTTGTCAGACTGCATTATTGGGGGATATGGTTCCTATACCGGACAGATTTTTTATAGGAAAAGACTTGATCTAAGTTTCTCTTGGCTTCCAACCCAGTGAAGTGTATGCAGTGAAGTGTATGCTTTGTTACATGCTCCTAATAGCAGGAACTATGAAGTCAGCTTTAAGACACCAGAAGGGCTAGAAAAATTCTGGTTTCGTTACAGAGAAGTGAAGGATAATCCAGAAGGGAATTCTTTAAAGTTATCCAGGTATCTCGCCCTGTGACCGTGGAAGTGAATATTATCTTTGATATTGAGACTGTAGCGGTAGAAGATATACGTTTTGGCTGCAAAGACAGTGCGATGTTCAGCCCGGTCCAGTGAAAAGTATGGATGCTGAAGGTTTCTGGAATGGGGGCTACAAGTTTAAAGTTAAGCTCAGGTACAGTACACACACAGTGTGACATGTCACCTCCCAAACGCCATATATATTGGAAGGGATCGCGGGCGATGCTTTTATTGGGGACAGCCTAAAAAGTGTTTTAAATGTGGCACTTAAGCTCAGCGTGTGACAAAATCAGGTGCACTTCATGTGGTTCTATTGGTCATCACAGCTCTGAGTGTGCTATAAATGCCTGTGCTATAAATGTGGTCATTCCTTTAAAGATTTCACAGAAGCCGAACACAACCATTACAGGCAGAAGGAAATGTCTAGTGTACAGAATACATTATCACATAGTGATAAAAAGAATAAAACAGAGTCATCAGAAAGTCTTCAACTTACCCCTGTAGGAGAGATTTTAAAGTCTCTGGGTCTGACATATACACTTCCAGCCCAAAGGGGGTCAGACGGAGAACACAGGAGCGATCTGAGTTTTGTACCAAACACAGAGAATTCTACTCAGGAAGGTGATGTACCCCCGCAAAGATGGCGGCGAGTCCCGCAAAGATGGCGGCGAGTCCCGCAAAGATGGCGGCGAGTCCCGCAAAGATGGTGGCGAACCCAGCAAAGATGGCGGCGAACCCTGCAAAGATGGCGGCGAACCCTGCAAAGATGGCGGCGAACCCTGCAAAGATGGCGGCGAACCCCGCAAAGATGGCGATAATGAATGGGAAACAATAACAAGTAAAAACAAGACTGCCCAAACCAGCTCAGCTAGAAAGAAAACTACAGAAACTGTCCAAGAAGAGATCTCGCTGCACAATACATATGAGGTATTGGAGGAAAAGAGTTGGGGTGAAAAGATGGATGACGCAGACCCCGATATGTCGGACAGTCAGATCTCACAGCAGTCTGGATCTATTCAGGAGTGTCCTAATGCGAGTCGCTGCCCTGCTACAACCCGGAAGTAGAAGTCCAATACAGGGCTCTCTCGCGAGATCACTACTCAGGAAGTGCTGGCTCTGGCTGGATAATAGAAATGAACCCCCGATAGGCTATAGGTACCACTCTCCAAGATCGAGTGTGTACCCTATATTCTATGCAACCCCCTTTGAGGGTACACACTCGATCTTGGAGAGTGGTACCTATAGCCTATCGGGGGTTCATTTCTATTATCCAGCCAGAGCCAGCACTTCCTGAGTAGTGATCTCGCGAGAGAGCCCTGTATTGGACTTCTACTTCCGGGTTGTAGCAGGGCAGCGACTCGCATTAGGACACTGCCGAGGGAGGCAGTGTTAGTGAGGACAGGTTTGGGAACCCCATGGGCGATGCAGCTTTACTAATTGTAAGTTTTAAATGTTATTTTACCCATTAAAGTGATTTTGTCTAACACCACCCTTTTCTCTCTGCGCTCCAACTTTATTGTATTTCTGACTGTTGTCCCGGGTGATCGCCGGAGGATTTGGGAGCTGCGGGGGAGAGGTGGATAAACAGAGATATCCAGGAGAGAACAGACGAGCGCAGTCTCCTTTTCTGCTGGGAACTTTGGATCTATTCAGGACATTGAGATGGCTGGACCATCGAATAAGAGAAATCTGCCATCAGAGAGTCCCCCCGGGAGAAAGAAAATGGTCAAAAAGAAAAATGGTGCTAAAAAGAAAAAAAGGGCGGTGATTGACTCACTAAATGTGCCAAAGCGCCCCTCTCCGCTGAAAGTGGCAACTATTAATGTAAATAGTATTAGGGGAGAAAAAGACCCGGATTGAAGCCTTTACTGTTCTAAAGAACTTTATTAATGGGGTTTTCTTTTTGCAGGAAACCCGCTTGACCGCTACAAGTGACGTTTTTGTGTGCAGAAGGGACTGGATTTGGGGCCCCTCTTTCTTGTCCTTAGGACCAGATAAATGTGATGGTGTAGGCATTGTTTTCAAAGGGATTTCCGTTATTTGCAACAAATTAGTTGACATAATGCCTGGAAGGTGTCTTTTGTTAGATGTTAAAATTGAAGCTGTTGATTACAGACTAATTAACATTTATGGTCCTCAAAGTAGAACTGAAAGAAAAGATTTGTGTTCTTTAATAAGGCCGTATTTACATACAGCGAAAATAGTCATTTTTGGCGGCGATTTTAATTGTGTCTCACATGTTCAGGATAGAGGGAAAACCAGAGACTGTATTCAGTATGACTCCATATTTCTGAACAATATGTGCACTCAGGATGGTTTGGTAAATGTCTTTAAGACACAAAATCCAAATAAAGCGGGGTATACATATATAAAAGGTGACTCTAAGAGTCGGATAGACAAAATATATGTAAAAAAACAAACAAAGTTTAATAATGTTATTTTAAAGCCTGTGGAGTTTTCGGATCACGCTCTGTTAGCGGTGACCCTAAATCTGGAAGAGTCTGGTGTGTCCGGGCCTGGTTATTGGAAATTTAACGCCAATATCCTAAAGTGTGATAAGACCGTGGCTAGGTGTAAAGATCTCCTGGAAGCCAGGTTAACATTAAAAAGCTTGTATGAAAACTCTGGTGCATGGTGGGAGGAAACAAAACACGAAATTAAGGTTTTTTTCAAGAAGGAAGCGCATATTTATCATAATGTGAAGTATAAAAAATATTTGTCACTCAGATTGAAATTATATCGCGCTTTTTCTGCAATACAAAGCGGGGAAGAGGTAAAGGCAGAATACATCCGTGACATAAAAGGACAAATGAAGGAGTTACAGTATAATCGCCTCTCCTCCCTGTATAATCGCCTCTCCTCCCTGACCCATGAGGGGGAATGTGGGGATTTTACACGTTTCACACCTGATACTGCTGCGGCAGAGTTTATTCGAGCATTTGCCCGTTCTCTGCCGCAGCAGTAGCCTGGCGCGCGCCCGAGAGTGACGGGCGCGCGCCGAAGCAGCGGAAGAGCGCCCTCCGATCGGGGCGCTCTCCCTACCGCTGCCGGGTCCGCCGGGTCCCCCGGAACCCCCTGCCGCTGTCCCGCGATCGCGGGACACCAGGGCTCCCTCGGGGAGCCCCTGGACGCGCGTGCAGGGGGCGCACGCTCCCGAAGACGCGTGACCGCGCGTCTATGACGCGCGGCACGCCGAGGGGCGGCCACTAGCAAGCCGGGAGATTTCCCGGCTTGTGGTACCGACCACACTGCAATAAAGTGTGTCGGTACTGTATTTTTGGCAGTGTAAAGAAAGGAAACAGAAGAGAGCTTTATATGAGTTATGGGATGAAAAGCAGGAATCTGTCGCAGATCCGGCGAAATTACTTGACTTGGTGATTTCTTTTTATGAGAAGATATTTAATGGGAAAAAGATAGCAAAAAGCAACATTGACAAAGTTTTAAAACAATGTAATACGCCTAAATTAGAACCAGAGGATTGTGCGGCCATAGTTTCCCCCATCTCTGTAACGGAGGTAGAAACAGCCATCAGATCCTTGGGAAAAAATAAAACTCCTGGTTCTGATGGCTTAACTTCCGAGTTCTATCAGTTTTTCTGTGAGGTTCTGAGCCCAGTACTGAGCGATCTGTACAATGAGGCTTTGAATGAGACCGGATTATCATCCTCGCAGTCTCAGTCCATATTAACTTTACTGTATAAAAAAGGTGACAGTAGAGATATAAAAAACTGGCGCCCAATAGCGTTATTGAATACGGATTATAAAATTCTAGCAAAGATTTTGTGTACCAGGTTGGGATCTGAAGCGGAAACGCTCATAAGTACGAGTCAGTCCTGTGGGATCCAAGGAAGGAAGATCGCCAACTCTCTTATAAGTGTTAGAGAGATATTTGAGCAGGCAAAAAGTGGGGCCTTAGAAGGTTACATTGTTAATTTAGATCAGGAGAAGGCCTTTGATAGAGTCAATCATTTGTATCTTTTTAGTGTCTTAGAGACATATGGTTTGCCAACTCAATTATCATGGTTGAAAACTCTATATGACAAAGCCGAAGGGAAACCAATTGTAAATAGCTGGATTGGATCCTGCTTTCGTATTAGATCAGGAGTACGTCAAGGATGTCCACTCAGCCCCTTACTATATGTGTTTGCTATAGACCCTTTTTTACGTATGTTAGAAGACAATAGAGACATCCAGCCAATACCAAAGATTTGTATAAAATGTATAGCATATGCAGATGATGTATCTATTCTAATAACATCAAGAAAATGTTATGAAAGTGTACTTTCTGAATTTAAAAAATACTCTGACATCTCAGATTCCCAGATAAATAAAAGTAAGTCCATTGCACTGTGGATAGGAAAAAAAGAAAATAAATTTGAGCTCCCATCTGGTATAAGGTACGAGCCTGAAAATATTCGCATTTTGGGGATCAAATTTAATAGTCAGGATTCTGGTGAGCAAAACTGGGAAGAAAAACTTGGCATATGCAAAGCCAAAGTTACCAGGTGGAAACATTGGAAATTTTCTTTTGAGAGCAGAATCAGGATTGTTAAAACTTTTTTGCTGCCTATTTTCATCTATTTAAGTTTCGTATTTCCCCCGCCTGAGAAAGTTGAAGTTTCTTTAAATAATTTGTTTTTTCAGATCCTGTGGGGAAACCGGCTCAATTTAGTGAGCAGACACATCACTTGCAGGTCTAGAAATAAGGGAGGTCTTAATATGGTGAACCCGGAGTTATTTCTTAATTTAGTATTCCTATGTTTTAATTTTCAGGGAATTTTCTCACAAAGTATATGGAGAAATTATTTTAAGGAATGGTTGTCACCGCTGTTTGACAAATGGTTTGAGGGGGGAAATATCAAAAGAATGACCCAAAATATTGGATATTTACCACCATATATTATTCGGGTGGTTAAAGTTATTACAAAATTACAAATAACTAGGACTGAAATTGAACAGCTGTCAAGGAAGCAGCTCTATACAAGTATTCTAGAGAGAACACCCTCTATAAGCCTGGATCTAAGACAATGTCCTGAGACCAGCCATGATGTGGTATTAAAGCAACTTGCTGATCCCAGATTACCGCAGAAAATGAGCGATGTCTCGTGGTTATTATTTCATAGTAAAATGTATGTCAGGCAGAATTTAAAATACAGGAATGTTGATGATAGGAATTGTCCGCGGGAAAACTGTAATGTTTTAGAAACCATGGAGCATTTTTTATTGAAATGTCCATTTTCTATATTTTTATGGAAAAAAATTGCAAGTCATCTAAAAATCCCTATTTTGTCCAAACAGAGCTACCCCCAAGTAGCATACGGACTGTTTCCGGAAACCCAGAAGCAGCATCACAATAGGACCCTGTGGCTGATTAACGTGATATCAATATACCATTTATGGAACGCCAGATGTGTGGTATCGCTAAAAAAGTATCTGATGCCGCAGAAATAATTCTGAGTCACATTGTATCGGATATAAAGAGCGTTCAGCAGAGGGAATCTGAGAGGTGGGAGAGAGATGTGTTTAAATCTCTTTGGAAGGGAATCTCTGTAATGTAATGTTTGTGATTCTCTGGATGTTATACTGTAAGTATTGTGTGTATTTGTAAATAATTGTATTTTGTATTTAAATAAAAAAGATTCCCCTCACACACACTACTACACCATGTATACACAGCACAGGTACTGCGCGGGCAGCGGCAGTGCCAGCCTCCCCCTCACACACACACAGCACAGGTACAGCGCCGGCAGTGCCAGCCTCCCCCTCACACACACTACTACACCATGTATACACAGCACAGGTACAGCGCGGGCAGCGGCAGTGCCAGCCTCCCCCTCACACACACTACTACACCATGTATACACAGCACAGGTACAGCGCGGGCAGCGGCAGTGCCAGCCTCCCCCTCACACACACTACTACACCATGTATACACAGCACAGGTACAGCGCGGGAAGCGGCAGTGCCAGCCTCCCCCTCTCACACACACTGCTACACCATGTATACACAGCGCGGGCAGTGGCAGTGCCAGCCTCCCCCTCACACACACTACTACACCATGTATACACAGCGCAGGCAGCGGCAGTGCCAGCCTCCCCCTCACACACGCTATTACATATATACACAGCACAGGTACAGCGCGGGCAGCGGCAGTGCCAGCCTCCCCCTCACACACACTCATACACCATGTATACACAGCACAGGTACAGCGCGGGCAGCGGCAGTGCCAGCCTCCCAATCACACACACTATTACACTATGTATACACAGCACAGGTACAGCGCGGGCAGCAGCAGTGCCAGCCTCCCCCTCACAGGTACAGCGCGGGCAGCAGCAGTGCCAGCCTCCCCCTCACACACACTCATACACCATGTATACACAGCACAGGTACAGCGCGGGCAGCGGCAGTGCCAGCCTCCCCCTCACACACACTCATACACCATGTATACACAGCACAGGTACAGCGCGGGCAGCGGCAGTGCCAGCCTTCCCCTCACACACGCTCATACACCATGTATACACAGCACAGGTACAGCGCGGGCAGCGGCAGTGCCAGCCTCCCCCTCACACACGCTCATACACCATGTATACACAGCGCGGGCAGCGGCAGTGCCAGCCTCCCCCTCACACACGCTATTACATATATACACAGCACAGGTACAGCGCGGGCAGCGACAGTGCCAGCCTCCCCCTCACACACACTATTACACCATGTATACACAGCACAGGTACAGCGCGGGCAGCGGCAGTGCCAGCCTCCCCCTCACACACGCTCATACACCATGTATGCACAGCACAGGTACAGCGCGGGCAGCGGCAGTGCCAGCCTCCCCCTCACACACGCTCATACACCATGTATACACAGCGCGGGCAGCGGCAGTGCCAGCCTCCCCCTCACACACGCTATTACATATATACACAGCACTGGTACAGCGCGGGCAGCGACAGTGCCAGCCTCCCCCTCACACACACTATTACACCATGTATACACAGCACAGGTACAGCGCGGGCAGTGCCAGCCTCCCCCTCACACACACTATTACACCATGTATACACAGCACAGGTACAGCGCGGGCAGCGGCAGTGCCAGCCTCCCCCTCACACACACTACTACACCATGTATACACAGCACAGGAACAGCGCGGGCAGCAGCAGTGCCAGCCTCCCCCTCACAGGTACAGCGCGGGCAGCGGCAGTGCCAGCCTCCCCCTCACAGGTACAGCACAGGTACAGCGCGGGCAGTGCCAGCCTCCCCCTCACACACACTCATACACTATGTATACACAGCACAGGTACAGCGCGGGCAGCGGCAGTGCCAGCCTCCCCCTCACAGGTAAATCGTGGGCAGAGGCAGTGCCAACCCCCCCCTCACAGGTACAGCGCGGGCAGCGGCAGTGCCAGCCTCCCCCTCACACACACTCATACACCATGTATACACAGCACAAGTACAGCGCGGGCAGCGGCAGTGCCAGCCTCCCCCTCACACACACTATTACACTATGTATACACAGCACAGGTACAGCGCGGGCAGCAGCAGTGCCAGCCTCCCCCTCACAGGTACAGCGCGGGCAGCGGCAGTGCCAGCCTCCCCCTCACACACACTCATACACCATGTATACACAGCACAGGTACAGCGCGGGCAGCGGCAGTGCCAGCCTCCCCCTCACACACACTCATACACCATGTATACACAGCACAGGTACAGCGCGGGCAGCGGCAGTGCCAGCCTTCCCCTCACACACGCTCATACACCATGTATACACAGCACAGGTACAGCGCGGGCAGCGGCAGTGCCAGCCTCCCCCTCACACACGCTCATACACCATGTATACACAGCGCGGGCAGCGGCAGTGCCAGCCTCCCCCTCACACACGCTATTACATATATACACAGCACAGGTACAGCGCGGGCAGCGACAGTGCCAGCCTCCCCCTCACACACACTATTACACCATGTATACACAGCACAGGTACAGCGCGGGCAGCGGCAGTGCCAGCCTTCCCCTCACACACACTACTACACCATGTATACACAGCACAGGTACAGCGCGGGCAGCGGCAGTGCCAGCCTCCCCCTCACACACGGTCATACACCATGTATGCACAGCACAGGTACAGCGCGGGCAGCGGCATGCCAGCCTCCCAATCACACACGCTCATACACCATGTATACACAGCGCGGGCAACGGCAGTGCCAGCCTCCCCCTCACACACACTATTACATATATACACAGCACAGGTACAGCGCGGGCAGCGACAGTGCCAGCCTCCCCCTCACACACACTATTACACCATGTATACACAGCACAGGTACAGCGCGGGCAGTGCCAGCCTCCCCCTCACACACACTATTACACCATGTATACACAGCACAGGTACAGCGCGGGCAGCGGCAGTGCCAGCCTCCCCTCACACACACTACTACACCATGTATACACAGCACAGGAACAGCGCGGGCAGCAGCAGTGCCAGCCTCCCCCTCACAGGTACAGCGCGGGCAGCGGCAGTGCCAGCCTCCCCTCACAGGTACAGCACAGGTACAGCGCGGGCAGCGGCAGTGCCAGCCTCCCCCTCACACACACTACTACACCATGTATACACAGCACAGGAACAGCGCGGGCAGCAGCAGTGCCAGCCTCCCCCTCACAGGTACAGCGCGGGCAGCGGCAGTGCCAGCCTCCCCCTCACAGGTACAGCACAGGTACAGCGCGGGCAGCGGCAGTGCCAGCCTCCCCCTCACACACACTACTACACCATGTATACACAGCACAGGAACAGCGCGGGCAGCAGCAGTGCCAGCCTCCCCCTCACAGGTACAGCGCGGGCAGCGGCAGTGCCAGCCTCCCCCTCACAGGTACAGCACAGGTACAGCGCGGGCAGCGGCAGTGCCAGCCTCCCCCTCACAGGTACAGCGTGGGCAGAGGCAGTGCCAACCTCTCCCTCACAGGTACAGCGTGGGCAGAGGCAGTG